>NC_069505.1:438431536-438731536 GCF_027579735.1 Bombina bombina | reverse complement strand
AATGAACCTAAATACGCATAATCTTTGCTTAAACAGCAACGTCAGGGAGTAAAGTTTTCTTCTGCGCGCATAAATTTATATTATCTCATTCTATACAAAATGCTATGCTATACTATTAATTAACTGATACCCAAAATTCAATTCAATCATATATATTGGCGCTTCTGACTGCAAGTATAACCAGTATCTCCATATAATAAACCTATCTATGCAAGTATAATATTGAGAAATATAACGTTGTATTAAGTGTCTGGTGGGTGCTATCATTAGAAAAAACAACAAACATAATAATAAATGTGTTAACTGAAAAAAATATAAACAGTGAAAAACGCATCAGTGTTAGCATTACTGACTGGCATGAGATCAGTCTATATGGCGTTATGAGGTACATCTCTACAACATAATGCCTAAGAGCAGGGAATCTAACTATAGTAGTGTCAGACTACATGCATTTTGAAAACAAATCGTACGTTTTGTATTGGGTTTGTAGATTCTCTGTTAGTCCGGCTACTTTGCTAACTATCTATGTGAGTATAATTGAAGGAATGTTAGAATTAGGCTTTGCAGCCCCTATGAATATTTTATCTCCTTAAATTGAAAAACTGAAGCATCCTCTCTATCCTACGGCTTAGTAATTAAGGTAAGCAACGTTAGTTTATATATTATTATGGAGAAAACAGAGTACAAGCAAACATATAATTCAAGTATGTGAACACTACAATGCATTAAAAAGATTAGTAACACACTATATTATAAAACTAGTGCCAGGTATATCAAATTGGGCACTCTCATCAAACCAGTCAGCATTCATTAAAATTTCCCATCATTATATATCCAGCTATGGGTTCAGGCTAAGAAAAATCCAAAGTTATCAACCTATACCAGATTTCATAAGGATCACTGTAAATTGCCTTGATATCGTGCAGGCACTCATTCCTCTAGTTGCGATACCCGGGGGCTTCCTCCTGTCAAAATCCAGTGCAGGGACTCCATCTACCAACTTAGATTGATTTGTGCAGGCCTTTGAAGGAAATCCCCTACTGATAGAGCAGTCTGTCTCCAGCGTATCTAATTGTGGCTTAGCGACTGAGTAAATTAAGGGCATAGCGGCATTAGTATTATACACAGAAGTACAGGATAGTAGTTGACTAATAGCAGTGCGGTTTGCAACTTTTAAGCTTATTTTTGGGTTAGAGCCCTGATCAGTTCCATCCAAAAGATGCCTTTGCTCTCCTATACTTGCCCCCGTAGAGTAATCTGTCTCCTCCCAATTGAGACACTCCTGACAGCTAGCAACAGCTCCCATCTTACCGCAGCGTGTGGGACGAGCCCGCGTACGATCCGGACATGGGACTTCCATTTTGCACTCGGCTGCCAAATATCCAGCTCCCATCAACTCACTCGAGCGCTCCTGAGTCCCGACCGGGACCAGTACTTTCCGGCAGATCATGGGGGGAGAAGAGGAGAAAGCCGACCTTATCACATCAGTAAGTTCCCCCGCTTGTCGATCTAGCTGATTCAGCAAGGCTCCAAGTAGGAATCTCAGATCAGGCTGCATGGCGCAGCTGGTAGAGGTGCGGTTCTCGTAGCGGGTTATACCGGGTCAGTTTGCTAGGAGTCTAGGAGATGTTTGCTGCGGATCGCCTACTAGTAATCTAGGTTAGAGTGGGCTTAATCCGTTTACTGCAGTATATAGGTTGGTGGTTTCTTCTATGCTACCCCTGTCTCAGATCGCATGCACGCTATAGTGCTTGTAGGTCTGTGAGAAAATGGTCGCTGCAGCGTGGTTCTTATTCTGGGCCTCACTGGTAATTTAGGCTGCTTACTGCCTCCAAGTCTTCAATAACGATCAAGACTCATACAGGATTATTCTCTGAAGTTATTAGTATTCCATTTAGTCAAGTTTGTGGGGCCGAGGGGTCATATAAACAAAATTAGATAAAGTTCTCTTACAGAGCTGAAGAAAGATGCGACCTCTCGGCTCCAATGCTAGCTCCGCCCCCCGTTTTAGTGTACTTTTTAACACTTTAGTTATGAGTTTTATGCTACAGCTTTGTAGCGTAAAACTCATAACTATTGACTTTAAAATGCGTTAGGAATCTTGGCGGTATTGGCTGTACTGCTCACTTTCTGGCCTCCCAGGCAAACTTGTAATACCGGTGCTATGGAAGTCCCATTGTAAAAGGACTTTTTGAAAGGTGCGTTAGTTAATTTGCATTACGGCCAAAAAAGTGTGCGGTACAGCTTTTTTAACAAGACTCGTAATAGCAGCGGTAGTGAAAAAGCAGCGTAATGACCCATAATGCTGTTTATTCACTCATAACGCAAAACTCGTAATCTAGCCATTTGAAAATGCAGTTACCATGCCATTGAGACTGTTCTTCCAGTGACCTTACCATAATATATATATATATATATATATATATATATATATATATATATACATATATATATATATATATATATATATATATATTTATTGAGGGTTATGCATGTGATGTCTGCAGTGTGCACTTCCTTATCTTATCACCTCTGTAGAGGACAATTATTGACAGCATGCAGGTTTTAAGCTGCGCTCAGGTAGTTTACTGACTTACATGCACACAAGTATGAGATCCTTAGCATCTGGTCTGTAAGGAACAAGTGAGGACAGACACTCTGTAGTAAACATGTGCGATTCATTTCGGATCGATTCGGAAATTCGGCTGAATTCGTAAAATTCGGGATTCGGATCGATTCGGATTTCCGAATTAAAATAGTACCGAATTTACTGAATAAATCCGAATTAGTTCGGATATATTCGGATTTATTCGGTAGATTCGGATGGCCATGGATTACACTAGTATTGTACAGTTTATTAGGTTATATCACTCTGCTATGGGTTACACCTAATATACAGTACATAATACGAGTCTAATACAAAGCACATCCCACCTAACACTTACCGAAATTCCGAATTTCCGAACCGAACCGAATCCAGACGAATTTATTCGAATCCGAATGAATCCGAAACGAATCTGAACCGAATTGATTCAAATTTTTCCGAATTCGAATCGATTTGAACCGAAATTAAAAAAAATCAGAATTGATCCAAACCGAACCAAATTTTTTCGCCATGCACATGTCTACTCTGTAGCACTGATATAAAGTGTTTAACAGGGGGAGTGCCTGGTAATGATTGTCACTGTGCCAGGTGCTAAACAAAGTGCAACAGTAACATACTACACGTATAATGTGCCATTCTGAACTGTGCCAGGTTAAAGGGACACTGAACCCAAATTTTTTCTTTTGTGATTCAGATAGAGCATGAAAGTTTAAGCAACTTTCTAATTTACATCTATTATCAAATTTTCTTCATTCTCTTGGTATCTTTATTTGAAATGCAAGAATGTAAGTTTAGATGCCGGCCCATTTTTGGTGAACAACCTGGGTTGTTCTTGCTGATTGGTGGATAAATTAATCTACCAATAAAAAAGTGCTGTCCAGAGTTCTGAATTTAAAAAAAGCTTAGATGCCTTCTTTTTCAAATAACGATAGCAACAGAACAAAGAAAAATTGATAATAGGAGATTAGAAAGTTGCTTAAAATTGCATGTTCCATCTGAATCACAAAAGAAAAAATTTGGGTTCAGTGTCCCTTTAAGTGTATGTATGTGTGTATATATGTGTGTGTGTGTGTATGTACAGTGGGGAAAAAAGTATTTAGTCAGCCACCAATTGTGCAAGTTCTCCCACTTAAGAAGATGAGAGAGGCATGTAATTTTCATCATAGGTATAACTCAACTATGAGAGACAAAATGTGGAAACAAATCCAGACAATCACATTGTCTGATTTGGAAAGAATTTATTTGCAAATTATGGTGGAAAATAAGTATTTGGTCACCTAAAACAAGCAAGATTTCTGGCTCTCACATACCTGTATCTTCTTCTTTAAGAGGCTCCTCTGTCCTCCACTCATTACCTGCATTAATGGCACCTGTTTGAACTTGTTATCAGTATAAAAGACACCTGTCCACAACCTCAAACAGTCACACTCCAAACTCCACTATGGTGAAGACCAAAGAGCTGTTGAAGGACACCAGAAACAAAATTGTAGACCTGCATCAGGCTGGGAAGATTGAATCTGCAATAGGCAAGCAGCTTGGTGTGAAGAAATCAACTGTGGGAGCAATAATTAGAAAATGGAAGACATACAAGACCACTGATAATCTTCCTCGATCTGGGGCTCCACGCAAGATCTCACCCTGTGGGGTCAAAATGATCACAAGAACGGTGAGCAAACATCCCAGAACCACATAGGGGGACCTAGTAAATGACCTGCAGAGAGCTGGACCAACGTAACAAAGGCTACCATTAGTAACACACTACGCTGCCAGAGACTCAGATCCTGCAGTGCCAGACGTGTCCCCCTGCTTAAGCCAGTACATGTCCGGGCCCATCTGAAGTATGCTAGAGAGCATTTGGATGATCCAGAAGTGGATTGGGAGAATGTCATATGGTCAGATGAAACCAAAGTAGAACTGTTTGGTAGAAACACAACTTGTCGTGTTTGGAGGAGAGAGAACACCATACCTACTGTGAAGCATGGGGGTAGCAACATCATGCTTTGGGGCTGTTTCTCTGCAAAGGGAACAGGACGACTGATCTGTGTACATGAAAGAATGAATGGGGCCATGTATTGTGAGATTTTGAGTGCAAACCTCCTTCCATCAGCAAGGGCATAGAAGATGAAATGTGGCTGGGTCTTTCAGCATGACAATGATGCCAAACACACCACCCGGGCAACGAAGGAGTAGCTTCGTAAGATGCATTTCAAGGTCCTGGAGTGGCCTAGCCAGTCTGCAGATCTCAACCCCATAGAAAACCCTATATATATATATATATATATATATATATATATATATATATATATAGCAGAGTCAATAGAATAGGCACTCCATATTCCAAAAGTCCATCAGCTCCCAGGGTGCACTTCCAAGATAATATCCAAATATAACAACAATGTAAAAAGGCACTCACTGGTATTAGTAGTAAAACATAACATTTAATTCAATCCATTAAAAAGCGTAACGTTTTGAGAACATTACATTCCCTTTATCAAATGCTAGATACAGCAAATAAATAAATACAGAGCTATATAACAACATGATAAAACAATCACCTTAAATACCCATGTGTGAAGTCTCCAAATGCCGAGCCGCAATTTGTGTCCCGCGTGCAGTGTCAAGGAGTGATGACATCATCAGCATGCAACACACGCTGATGCGTATACTATGGGGGCGTGAAGAACCCTGTTAATCACACAGCCAGAGGAGTACCGGTCTCCTGTCAAAACACAAGGAGCGATATATGTAAAAAGGACATATGTCAAATAAAGCTTGTGATCATGTGTGTGATAGTAAACTGAAAGAACAGTCAAGGAGTATGGTAGAAACCTTGATGACAGAGGACTTAGTCAGTCAGGTATTTAAATGGGTCAACACGTATTAATGGTGTGTGATCCCCATAGTGGTAATGGATAGTTACAAAGGTCAGGATAGATAGGATATCATAGGGCTAATCAGGTGTATTGAAATAAGACACTACTAGGCAACACTCATATATAATATAGTCCCCTGAATAAAATGGTCCAAAGTCCAGTATCGTGTTCAGCCCTTTAGGTGCTATAGTGTCCAATGTAAAAATCCATCTTGTTTCCAGCCTTAATAGTTGTTTACCCCTGTTACCTTCCCTTGTTGGTGGTGGTACCTGGTCAATTAACATAGTCCTTAGAATAGAGACACTATGTCTACAACGGGCAAAGTGGCGTGCAACTGGCTGATCAGAGTCCCCTTTTAAAAGGGCTTCCCTGATCGCACAGCGATGATTGGCCATCCTTTCCCGGAATGTGGTGACCGTCTTACCCACATATACAAGGAAGCATGGGCAAATCAGAATGTAGATGACATGGGTACTGGTGCAAGTCAGTCTGTAGTTAATCTTGTATCTTCTGTTGTTATGTGGGTGCTGAAATGTGTCACCCTTCAACATGCTGTCACATGTGATACAGTCCCCACACCTAAGGCAGCCTTTTTTGTTGGATTTAAGCCAAGTGTGTCCTTCATAGCTTTTCACAGGGTCAGTCTTGACAAGCAAGTCACGCAAGTTCTTGGTGCGGCGGTATACCATCCTAGGGTGCTGAGTGCGTTGAAATGGTAGGGTCTTATCCATTTTAATTAGAACCCAATATTCCTTGACAGCAGAGTTCACCTTGTGGTGCATTGTGTCAAAAGTAGTGATGAAGTTGATGTTCTCCTCCTCAAGAGCAATATTACTCTTAGTAGTGATTCCTTCCTGGAACCTTTAAATCACTTTTTCTTTAATGTCCATTACCATTTTACTGTCATATCCACATCTGATAAGTTTTTTTGACATCTCCTCGAGCTGTCTCTCCCTGACTGTTGCCTCAGTGTTCTTGCGCAAAACCCGAGTGAGCTGGAGGCAACGATACCCATCTTTTGATGTGTAGGATGATAGCTATGAGCCTCCGATAAGGAGTTATGATCTGTAGGTTTGGTGTACGTGAAGTGCCAAACTTGTGTGCCCCTTCACTGTCAACTATAAAGATATTCAGATCCAAAAAATGGATCTCTTGCACATCATACTCAATTTTAAAGTTGATGGGGGTATCCAAGTTGTTCAACATCCCTACCCAAGTGTGTCCCTCACCAGATTAGATATACATCATCGATGTAGTGTGTGCAATTTACCACCTCATCCATGTTCTGGGGTTTCATGACATTCAGTTCGTACCAGGACATAAAGAGGTTGGCATATGTCGGTGTGATATTCAAGCCCATGGCAGTCCCAGAGATCTGCAAATAGAAATCTTTTTCAAATCTAAAATAATTTCTCTCTAGGCATAACTGTAATAGTTCCAATGGGAACTCAACCGGGGGACCACTATAGAATTTTGATTCCGTTACCATGGATCTGATCGCCCGCAAACCACCATCATGAGGGATGGAGGTGTATAGACTGTCCACATCCATTGTGACCAGTATGTCATTTTTCTGTAAACCATTGAATGTAGTCAGAATATTGATCAGACTAGGAGAATCTTGTAGATACGCAAACGTATCCTTGACCACCGGTTGTAGATAATGGTCTATGTACCTAGCAATATTAGAAAACAATGATCCCTTGTCAGACACAATGGGTCTGCCAGGAGGATCAATAAGGGTTTTATGTATTTTAGGCAATAGGTACAAGATGGGTTTCCTAGGAAACTCAGTGGTCAAGAATGCATATTCATTATCATCCAATATACATGCTTCTAATGCAGATCTCAGGGACTGATCGACGCCTTATCAGTGGGTCGTATTATTATTGAATGATCATCGCTTAAATCCCTGATGGCTTTGTATTCCGGTGTGGATAAATTAGGGAATTCAGATGATTCTTGTTCAGTACTGACCTCATTGCAAACCATACGTGTGAAACTTTTAATAGAGGGATGTGTGAGAATAGGTTCAAAGGTTGATTATGGTCTAAATCTATGCTCAGCTAAATCAGTCTTCTCCTTGTCTTTAAATAAATATTTTAGTTTCAGTTTTCTCTGTAACACATGTGCATCAACTATCTTTTGAAACCTATTATTCTTCGGTGTTGGTATAAATGATAGACCACGATTCAATACATTGTGTTCAATATCAGTGAGAGATATGTCACTGAGGTTGAACACAATATTTACTTTTTCTTCATATTCCGCTTTTTTTCCCTAAACCCAACCCGTCTGGTGTGGGATCTTTTCCGTCTTTTGCACCATTTGGCATCAGTGGTAGTTTTGCGGCTGCTCTGGTCACAATTCCAGAAAAAGAAGCCGTATTTGAACGTGAGGTTTGTGTCAAAACCAAATAATCATTGGTATTAGTGTCACCCTTAGATGTGTCACCGCCACTGGTGTCAATGGTGCCAGCAATACTTTTAGGTTTGATATACCTACGTCTCCTCCTTGGTATGTCATGATCCTTACTATAAAGCCATCTTTAATTATTTTCTCTCTATAGTCACTTTCTACAGTCATTAATTTCCTGTTTTTAAAGGAAATTAGGTCATTTTTATATTTCTTCACCTGTGCATCTAATGTATTGATCCAATCGAGTCTTGTCATCCACCATGGTCTCATAACTATGTTGTTTAAGTAAATCAATTTCAAATTTCATTTTATTTTCTAGTCTATTTACCTCCTCAATTACTAGTAGTACAAGATCATATGAACATTTGTGCAATATGGAGCACCATTTGCGACAAAACTCAGTGTTGGCTCTCCCTATTGTTGGTATGTTTTTTATCCTGAATCCTCGTGGGATCTGTTTATTCTTATGATAATTTGAGAGATACACTGCATGTAGGTGAAAATCTACCTCCCTCTTCCTCAAATTCAATAACTTATTATATGTATTAATGGGGGTATCACCCCTCAACTCACTCAGGTCTGTCAATGTACGGATCCTATTCGCATCTTCTTCCATGTACACAAATGTGTCAGTATCAACCTCATCATCATCCTGTAATATGATGCTGGTAGCGGATGTAGTTGCCATATCAGATGTGTCTTTCATAGGAACACTTAGCAAAAGATTGATAGTTTGTTTTGTATATTCCAATGCAAGTAGTTAGTGTAAATCCTAAGCGTAATATCAGAATTAGCAGTAAAATGTAGGGTGCACAGTTCAAAAAATGTACAAAGCAGAGTCAATAGAATAGGCACTCCATATTCCAAAAGTCCATCAGCTCCCAGGGTGCACTTCCAAGATAATATCCAAATATAACAACGTTGTAAAAAACACTCACTGGTATTAGTAGTAAAACATAACATTTAATTCAATCCATTAAAAAGTGTAACGTTTTGAGAACATTACGTTCCCTTTATCAAATACCAGATACAGCAAAGAAATAAATACAGAGCTATATCACAACATGATAAAACCATCAACTTAAATACCCATGTGTGAAGTCTCCAAATGCCAAGCCGCAATTTGCGTCCCGCGTGCAGTGTCAAGGAGTGATGATGTCATCAGTGTGCAACACACGCTGATGCCTATACTATGGGGGCGTGAAGAACCCTGTCAATCACACAGCCAGAGGAGTACCGGTCTCCTGTCAAAACACAAGGAGCGATATATGTAAAAAAGACATCTATCAAATAAAGCTTGTGATCATGTGTGTGATAGTAAACTGAAAGAACAAACACTGCATGGATACTCAATTAAAATCAATAAAAACAATATCAATTTAGACCACAATCAACCTTTGAACCTATTCTCACACATCCCTCTATTAAAAGTTTCAAACATATGGTTTGAAATGAGGTCAATACTGAACAAGAATCATCTGAATTCCTTAATTTATCCACACCGGAATACAAAGCCATCAGGGATTTAAGCGATAATCATTCAATAATAATATGCCCCGCTGATAAGGGGGGTGGCATTGTTGTGATGAATTACATCGATTATCGTCAGGAAGCTAAACGACAGCTAGCAGACATTAAGGTGTACAGACGCTTATGGGGTAACCCCACCTCATCATTTAAAAAGGTAGTTGATCAGTCCCTGAGATCTGCATTAGAAGCATGTAGATTGGATGATAATGAATATGCATTCTTGACCACTGAGTTTCCTAGGATACCGTCTTGTACCTATTGCCTAAAATACATAAAACCCTTATTGATCCTCCTGGCAGACCCATTGTGTCTGACAAGGGATCATTGTTTTCTAATATAGCTAGGTACATAGACCATTATCTACAACCGGTGGTCAAGGATACGTTTGCGTTTCTACAAGATTCTCCTAGTCTGATCAATATACTGACGACATTCAATGGTTTACAGAAAAATTACATACTGGTCACCATGGATGTGGACAGTCTATACACCTCCATCCCATTATGATGGTGGTGTGCGGGTGGTCAGATCCATGGTGATGGAATCCAAATGCTATAGTTGTCCCCCAGTTGAGTTTCTATTGGAACTATTACAGTTAAGCCTAGAGAGAAATTATTTTAGATTTGAAAAAGATTTCTATTTGCAGATCTCTGGGACTGCCATGGGCTCGAATATGGCACCCACATATGCCAACCTCTTTATGTCCTGGTACGAACTGAATGTCATGAAACCCCAGAACATGGATAAGGTGGTATATTACACATGCTACATCGATGATGTATTTCTAATCTGGCGAGGGACACACTTGGGTAGGGATGTTGAACAACTTGGATACCCCCATCAACTTTAAAATTGAGTATGATGTGCAAGAGATCCATTTTTTGGATCTGAATATCTTTAAAGTTGACAGTAAAGGGGCACACAAGTTTGGCTCTTCCCTGTACACCAAACCTACAGATTGTAACTTCTTATTGGAGGCTCATAGCTATCATCCTACACACCAAAAGAGGGGTATTGTTGCCTCCAACTCACTCAGGTTTTGCGCAATAACACTGAGGCAACAGTCAGGGAGAGACAGCTCGAGGAGATGTCAAACTTATCAGACGTGGATTTGACAGTAAAATGGTAATGGACATTAAAAAAAAAGTGATTAAAAGGTTCCAGGAAGGAATCACTACTAAGAGTAATATTGCTCTTGAGGAGGAGAATATCAACTTCATCACTACTTTTGACACAATGCACCACTAGGTGAACTCTGCTGTCAGGAAATATTGGGTTCTAATTAAAATGGATAAGACCCTACCATTTCAACGCACTCAGCACCCTAGGATGGAACTTGCGCAACTTGCTTGTCAAGACTGACCCTGTGAAAAGCTATGAAGGAAACACTTGGCTTAAATCCAACAAAAAAGGCTGCCTTAGGTGTGGGGACTGTATCACATGCGACAGCATGTTGAAGGGTGACACATTTCAGCACCCACATAACAACAGAAGATACAAGATTAACTACAGACTGACTTGCACCAGTACCCATGTCATCTACATTCTGATTTGCCCATGCTCCCTTGTATATGTGGGTAAGACGGTCACCACATTCTGGGAAAGGATGGCCAATCCTCGCTGTGCGATCAGGGAAGCCCTTTTAAAAGGGGACTCTCATCAGCCAGTTGCACGCCACTTTGCCCGTTGTAGACATAGTGTCTCTAGTCTAAGGACTATGTTAATTGACCAGGTACCACCACCAACAAGGGGAGGTAACAGGGGTAATCAACTATTAAGGCTGGAAACAAGATGGATTTATACATTGGACACTATAGCACCTAAAGGGCTGAACACAATACTGGACTTTGGGCCATTTTATTCAGGGGACTGAATATATGAGTGTTGTGCCTATTAGTGTCTCATTTCAATACACTTGATTAGCCCTATGATATCCTATCTATCCTGACCTTTGTTACTGTCCATTACCACTATGGGGATCACAAACCATTAATACGTGTTGACCCATTTAAATACCTGACTGACTAAGTCCTCTGTCATCAAGGTTTCTACCATATTCCTTGACATACGGATATGTTTTATAACACTATTTGCCATTTTTTAATAATACTATGTGCCTTCATATAATACTTATAGATGAAATAGTAGTTTACCACATGATCTTCTAGTATTATATTGATACATATATATATAATTATGCATTGAGATGTGTCTGCTTAGATATACTTATTATGTTTTAGCAATTGATAATGTTTTTATTGATTTTAATTGAGTCTCCGTGCAGTGTTTGTTCTTTCAGTTTACTATCACACACATGATCACAAGCTTTATTTGACAGATGTCCTTATTACATATATCGCTCCTTGTGTTTTAACAGGAGACCGGTACTCCTATGGCTGTGTGATTGACAGGGTTCTTCACGCCCCATAGTATACGCATCAGCGTGTGTTGCACGCTGAGGATGTCATCACTCCTTGACACTGCACGCGGGCCGCAAATTGCGGTTCGGCGTTTGGAGACTTCACACATGGGTATTTAAGGTGATTGTTTTATCATGTCTTTGCTGTATCTGGCATTTGATAAAGGGAACGTAATGTTCTCAAAACATTTTTTTTTTAATTAAATGTTATGTTTTACTACTAATACCATTGAGTGCCTTTTTACATAGTTGAGATATATATATACTGTATATATATATATATATATATATATATATATATGTGTGTGTGTGTGTGTGTGTGTATGTGTGTGTATGTGTGTGTGTGTATATGTGTGTGTGTGTGTATGTATGTGTGTGTGTATGTGTGTATATATATATATATATATATATATATAATATATATATACACACACACGTCTAATGCAGAAAAGCTGTACCATGAATATGGCCCATTGTATGTTGTAAAGGTGAAATATTAATGTGTGTCATGTCTGTGTTTTTTTGTCTGTGGGGTACCAACTACAGACCCTACCCTATAGCACATACAACTGAAGTCAGTTGGGGAACTGTGGGTTACAATGACCACAGCTGGCACTGATCAGCTGGTTTCTTGCTCTCATGAGGTTTGTACCATTCTGATGCCAGTCGTGGGTGAACCTTCCTTAACATGCGGCTGTTCATCTATTGTTTTTCAGGTCGGCGATCGTGCCTGGGGGAGCAGTTAGCCAGGATGGGCCTTTTCCTCTTCTTTACCAGCCTCCTACAGACATTTACATTTCAGATCCCCAGTGACCAACCTCCGCCAAGAGAAGACCCTTTGGTTACTGTGACGTTAACCCCTCATCCGTTTGATATCTGTGCTGTTGTTAGATAGGGCCCATTACGCACTGAGCTGCTCGCTGCTTGTTATCGTCCCGTGCTTGCACTGAGCTGTCACCGTCACCTGTCTCACTGCTCTTCTGAGTCAAATAAAACCTGTGCAAATCTGGCTTCAAATGTATTTATTTTTACCCTAATAACAGATTTTATGATCTAGAGACAGGGAAAACGTACAGTTGCTTTAGGGAAGAAAAGGTTTTAATTAAAAACACAATTCATTTAAAGGGACACTCAAGTCAAAATAAGCTTTTTTTATTCAGACAGAGCAGCAGTTTTATTTCCATTATTACATTGTGCACAGCCTATTTAATATTCACACTTTATGGGGAACAATCTCCTACTGAGCGTATGCACAAGCTCACAGGGTATACGTATACTAGTCTGTGATTGGCTGATGACGGTCACATGATACAGTGGGCTGGAAAATGGGAGATAAAAATAAATTTATCAGAAAAAAGTAGGTGTTAAATCATTGTCTTTTTATTATGCACTTGTTAATTATTTAATTAACTTATTAAAGGGACATTCCACTATTCCTTATATATGCCCAGTATATATCAGTAAAAAAGTGCTGCATAACAAAAGGTCTGTGCACACAATAAATGTTTATATATGCACAGTATATATCGGTAATTAAGTGCTGCATTACATAAGGTCTGCACACACAATAAATGTTTATATATGCACAGTATATATCAGTAATTAAGTGCTGCATTACGTAAGGTCTGTACACACAATAAATGTTTATATATGCACAGTATACATCAGTAATTAAGCGCTGCATTACATAAGGTCTGCACACACAATAAATGTTTATATATGCACAGTATACATCAGTAATCATGTGCTGCATTACATAAGGTCTGCACACACAATAAATGTTTATATATGCACAGTATACATCAGTAATTAAGCACTGCATTACATAAGGTCTGCACACACAATAAATGTTTATATATGCACAGTATATATCAGTAATTAAGTGCCACATTACATAAGGTCTGCACACACAATAAATGTTTATATATGCACAGTATATATCAGTAATTAAGTGCTGCATTACGTAAGGTCTGCACACACAATAAATGTTTATATATGCACAGTATATATCAGAAATTAAGTGCTGCATTACATAAGGTCTGCACACACAATAAATGTTTATATATGCACAGTATATATCAGTTATTAAGTGCTGCATTACAAGAGGTCTGCGCACACAATAAATGTTTATATATGCACAGTATATATCAGTAATTAAGTGCTGCATTACATAAGGTCTGCACACACAATAAATGTTTATATATGCACAGTATATATCAGTAATTAAGTGCTCAATAACAAAAGGTCTGCACACACAATAAATGTTTATATATGCACAATAAATATCAGTAATTAAGTGCTGCATTACATAAGGTCTGCACACACAATAAATGTTTATATACGCACAATATATATCAGTAATTAAGTGCTGCATTACATAAGGTCTGCACACACAATACATGTTTATATATGCACAGTATATATCAGTAATTAAGTTCAGCATTACATAAGGTCTGCACACACAATAAATGTTTATATATGCACAATATATATATCAGTAATTAAGTGCCGCATTACATAAGGTCTGCACACAAAATAAATGTTTATATATGCACAGTATATATCAGTAATTAAGTACCACATTACATAAAGTCTGCACACAAAATAAATGTTTATATATGCACAGTATATATCAGTAATTAAGAACCACATTACATAAGGTCTGCACAATTCATTTAAAGGGACACTCAAGTCAAAATAAGCTTTTTTTATTGAGGTCTGCACACAATAAATGTTTATATATGCACAGTATATATCAGTAATTAAGTGCTGCATTACATAAGGTCTGCACACACAATAAATGTTTATATATGCACAGTATATATCAGTAATTAAGTGCAGCATTACATAATATCTGCACACACAATAAATGTTTATATATGCACAGTATATATCAGTAATTAAGTGCAGCATTACATAAGGTCTGCACACAAAATAAATGTTTATATATGCACAGTATATATCAGTAATTAAGTACCACATTACTTAAGGTCTGCACACAAAATAAATGTTTCTATATGCACAGTATATATCAGTAATTAAGTACCACATTACATACGGTCTGCGCACACAATAAATGTTTATGTACGGTAGTGATGTCGCGAACTGTTCGCCTGAGAACAGTTCCCGGCGATCTTAGCTTGTTTGCGTTCGCCGCGGTGGGCGAACATATGCGATGTTCGATCCGCCCCCTATTCGTCATCATTGAGGAAACTTTACCCTGTATCTCACAGCCTGCAGACACATTTGAGCCAATCAGCAGCAGACACTCCCTCACAGACCCTCCCAGCTCCTGGGCAGCAGCTATTTTAGATTCATTACGATCTTGCATTGTTAGTGAGAGGAGGTTTAGTGCTGCTGCTGCTGCTGCTGATATTATAGGGAAATAGATAGCTAGGCTAGTGTATTTAGTGTCCACTACATTCCTGAAGGACTCATCTAATCTCTGCTGTAAGGACAGCACCCCAAAAAGCCCTTTTTAGGGCTAGAACTTCAGCCCAAAAAGCCCTTTTTAGGGCTAGAACTTCAGTCGTTTTTTTTTAATTATTTGTAATTTTATTTGCATTTGCCTGGCTGTCAGCCTGTGTGTGATTAGTGCCACCACTGATATCTGCTTAACATTAGTGTAAATTTTTTAAAAAAAAACTTTTAAATCATTTTGCTAATGTAATCTAATTTCATTTTCTATCAGGCCTGTGTGTCAGGCTCACACAGCATATACTGTGGTTAATTGCTCTGTGCCACCACTGATATCTGGTGTAACATTAGTGTAAAATTAAAAAAAAAAACTTTTACATCATTTTGCTAGTGTACTCTAATTTCCTTTTCTATCAGGCCTGTGTGTCAGGCTCACACAGCATATACTGTGGTTAATTGCTCTGTGCCACCACTGATATCTGCTTAACATTAGTGTAAATTAAAAAAAAAACTTTTAAATCATTTTGCTAGTGTAATCTAATTTCATTTTCTATCAAGCCTGTGTGTCAGGCTCACAGCATATACTGTGGTTAATGGATCTGTGCCACCACTGATATCTGCTTAACATTAGTGTAAATTAAAAAAAAAAAAAAATTACATCATTTTGCTAGTGTAATCTAATTTCATTTTCTATCAGGCCTGTGTGTCAGGCTCACAGCATATACTGTGGTTAATGGATCTGTGCCACCACTGATATCTGCTTAACATTAGTGTAAATTTAAAAAAAAAACTTTTACATCATTTTGCTAGTTTAATTTAATTTAATTTTCTATCAGGCCTGTGTGTCGGGCCCACATCATATACTGTGATTAATTGCTCTGTGCCACCACTGATATCTGGTGTAACAGTGTAAAATTAAAAAAAAAAAACTTTTACATCATTTTGCTAGTGTAATCTAATTTCATTTCCCATCAGGCCTGTGTGTCAGGCCCACATCATATACTGTGATTAATAGCTCTGTTTCCCACCACTTATATCTGGTGTAACATTAGTGTAATTTAAAAAAAAAAAAAAAACTTTTACATCAGTCTGCTAGTGTTATTTAATTGCAGTTGCCTGTCTGCCAGCGTGTGTGCCAGGCCCACTTGCCAACTAGTGCCACCAATCATATTTGTTATAACAGTAGTGTAAATATTTAAAATAAAAACTTTTTTGACTGTGAATCATCAGTCTGCTAGTGCAATTGAATTGCCGTTGCCTGCCTGCCAGCGTGTGTGCCAGGCCCACTTGCCAACTAGTGCCACCAATCATATTTGTTATAACAGTATTGTAAATATTTAAAATAAAACCTTTTTTGACTGTGAATCATCAGTCTGCTAGTGCAATTGAATTGCAATTTCCTGCCTGCCAGCGTGTGTGCCAGGCCCACTAGCCAACTAGTGCCACCAATCATATTTGTTATAACAGTATTGTAAATATTTAAAATAAAAACTTTTTTGACTGTGAAACATCAGTCAGCTAGTGTAATCTAATTGCAGTTGCCTTCCTCCCAGCGTGTGTGCCAGGCCCACTTGCCAACTAGTGCCACCAATCATATTTGTTATAACAGTATTGTAAATAGTTAAAATAAAAACTTTTTTGACTGTGAAACATCAGTCAGCTAGTGTAATCTAATTGCAGTTGCCTTCCTCCCAGCGTGTGTGCCAGGCCCACTTGCCAACTAGTGCCACCAATCATATTTGTTATAACAGTAGTGTAAATATTTTAAAAAATATCTTTTTTGACTGTGAAACATCAGTCTGCTAGTGTAATCTAATTGAAGTTGCCTGCCTGCCAGCGTGTGTGCCAGGCCCACTTTCCAACTATTGCCACCAATCATATTTATTATAACAGTTTTGAAAATATTTAAAATAAAAACTTTTTTGACTGTGAATCATCAGTCTGCTAGTGCAATTGAATTGCAGTTGCCTGCCTGCCAGCGTGTATGCCAGGCCCACTTGCCAACTAGTGCCACCAATCATATTTGTTATAACAGTAGTGTAAATATTTAAAATAAAAACTTTTTGGACTGTGAATCATCAGTCTGCTAGTGCAATTGAATTGCAGTTACCTGCCTGCCAGCGTGTGTGCCAGGCCCACTAGCCAACTAGTGCCACCAATCATATTTGTTATAACAATATTGTAAATATTTAAAATAAAAACTTTTTTGACTGTGAATCATCAGTCTGCTAGTGCAATTGAATTGCAGTTACCTGCCTGCCAGCGTGTGTGCCAGGCCCACCTGCCAACTAGTGCCACCAATCATATTTGTTATAACAGTATTGTAAATATTTAAAATAAAGTATTTTTTGATTGTGAATCATCAGTCTGCTAGTGCAATTGAATTGCAGTTGCCTGCCTGCCATCGTGTGTGCCAGGCTCACTGGCCAACTAGTGCCACCAATCATATTTGTTATAACAGTATTGTAACTATTTAAAATAAAAACTTTTTTGACTGTGAAACATCAGTCAGCTTGTGTAATCTAATTGCAGTTGCCTTCCTCCCAGCGTGTGTGCCAGGCCCACTTGCCAACTAGTGCCACCAATCATATTTGTTATAACAGTAGTGTAAATATTTAAAAAAAAATCTTTTTTGACTGTGAAACATCAGTCTGCTAGTGTAATCTAATTGAAGTTGCCTGCCTGCCAGCGTGTGTGCCAGGCCCACTTGCCAACTATTGCCACCAATCATATTTGTTATAACAGTTTTGAAAATATTTAAAATAAAAACTTTTTTGACTGTGAATCATCAGTCTGCTAGTGCAATTGAATTGCAGTTGCCTGCCTGCCAGCGTGTGTGCCAGGCCCACTTGCCAACTAGTGTCACCAATCATATTCGTTATAACACTATTGTAAATATTTAAAATAAAACCTTTTTTGACTGTGAATCATCAGTCCGCTAGTGCAATTAAATTGCAGTTTCCTGCCTGCCAGCGTTTGTGCCAGGCCCACTTGCCAACTAGTGCCACCAATCATATTTGTTATAACAGTAGTGTAAATATTTAAAAAAAAAATCTTTTGACTGTGAAGCATCAGTCAGCTAGTGTAATCTAATTGCAGTTGCCTTCCTCCCAGCGTGTGTGCCAGGCCCACTTGCCAACTAGTGCCACCAATCATATTTGTTATAACAGTAGTGTAAATATTTAAAATAAAAACTTTTTTGACTGTGAAACATCAGTCTGCTAGTGTAATCTAATTGAAGTTGCCTGCCTGCCAGCGTGTGTACCAGGCCCACTTGCCAACTAGTGCCACCAATCATATTTGTTATAACAGTAGTGTAAATATTTAAAATAAAAACTTTTTTGACTGTGAAACATCAGTCTGCTAGTGCAATTGAATTGCAGTTGCCTGCCTGCCTGCCTGCCAGCGTGTGTGCTAGGCCCACTTGCCAACTAGTGCCACCACTCATATTTGTTATAACAGTATTTTAAATATTTAATAAAAAAACTTTTTTGACTGTGAAACATCAGTCTACTATAGTAATCGAATTGAAGTTGCCTGCCTGCCAGCGTGTGTGCCAGGGCCACTTGCCAAGTTAGTGGCACCACTTATATTTGTTGTCACAGTACTTTTAATAAACATTTTTGACTTTGAAACATCAGTCTGATTTTTTGTGTCAGGCTCACAGCGTATACTGTGCCCACTTGCCCAGTGCCACCACTCATAATTTGTTTAATAGTATTGTAAGTGTACATTTAAAAAAAAAATGACAGGCAGAGGCAGGCCACCCCGCAGGTGCCGTCATGGTCGTGGTGCTGTGATTCCCTTAGACCCTACAACTATGCACAGTGTTCAGAGGCCAGGTGCCAGGGACGCGAAAAGTTCTGAGGAGGACCTAGTTGAATGGCTAACACAGGACACCCAATCTTCTACAGCTTCAGCTCCTAGTCCTAACCTTGACGCACCATCCACCTCCAGCTGTGCTTTGGGCACCTCTCAAGTGACCAGTGCCACTCGCCCGCCTGTCGCCACCACCAACACTAGCACCACAGCCGCTTCACTTGATCTGTCAGAGGAGTTATTGACACATCAGTTGGAAGAAATTAGTGATGCGCAACCATCATTGACAGAGGATGTAGATAACAGTGATATGTCTCAGTCAGGCAGCATTACAGACATGGACGTACGTTGTGATGATGATGATGATGTTGTACCCGCTGCTGCTTCCTTTGTTGATGTGTCAGATACAAGTGAAGCGGTTGATGATGATGTGTCCGTGAATGTCACGTGGGTGCCCGCTAGAAGAGAAGAAGAAGAGGGGGGAAGTTCAGATGGGGAGACAGAGAGGAGGAGGAGGAGATGAGTTGGAAGCAGGGGGAGGTCATCGCAAGGAGCTAGTGGCACAGTCAGACAGCATGCATCGGCACCCGGGGTCAGCCAGACAGCACGCCAATCAACGCATGCTGTTGACACCACCAGAATGCCGTCATCGCAGAGCTCAGCAGTGTGGCATTTTTTTGTGTGTCTGCCTCTGACAACAGCGATGCCATTTGCAACCTGTGCCAAAAGAAACTGAGTCGTGGGAAGTCCAACACCCACCTAGGTACAACTGCTTTGCGAAGGCACATGGTCTCACAGCACAAACGCCGATGGGAAGAACACATGAGTAGAAGCAGCACACAAATTCAAAGCTGCCCTCCTCCCCCTGGTCCAGCATCTTCAGCCACGTCAACCACTGCTGTCCTCCTTGCCCCCTCTCAACCATCCTCCACTCATTCTCTCTTACGTAGCAGTTCCTGGTCATCTGCCTACAGTCAGGTGTCTGTCAAGGACATGTTTGAGCATAAGAAGCCAATTTCCCAAAGTCACCCCCTTGCCCGGCGTCTGACAGCTGGCTTGTCTGAACTCTTAGCCCGCCAGCTTTTACCATACAAGCTGGTGGAGTCTGAGGCTTTAAAAAAATTTGTATCTATTGGGACACTGCAGTGGAAGGTACCTGGCAGAATTTTTTTTTCACAAAAGGCAATCCCAAACCTGTACTCGATTGTGCGAAAGGAAGTAATGGCATGTCTGGCACACAGCGTTGGGGCAAGGGTCCATATGACCACGGATAGCTGGTCTGCAAAGCATGGTCAGGGCAGGTATATCACCTACACTGTGCATTGGGTAAACCTGCTGATGGCTGACAAGCATGGAATGCGTGGCTCTGCAGAGGAGTTGGTGACACCGCCACGACTTGCAGGCAGGCCTGCTGCTACCTCCTCTACTCCTCCTACGCCATCCTCTTCCATAACCTCTTCCTCGGCTGAGTCCTATTCTGCTGCTGCGTCTTGCTCCACATCAACGGCACCCCCCCAGCTCCCCAGGTACTATTCAACATCCCAGATACGGCAGTGTCACGCCGTCTTGGGGTTGACTTGCCTGAAAGCCGAGAGTCACACCGCACCAGCACTCCTGTCCGCCCGGAACGCACAGGTGGATCAGTGGCTGACTCCGCACAAACTGGAGATTGGCAAGGTTGTTTCTGACAATGGAAGTAATTTGGTGGCGGCATTGAAATTGGGCAAGTTGACACATGTGCCGTGCATGGCACATGTGTGTAATCTGATTGTACAACGCTTTGTGCATAAGTACCCAGGCTTACAGGATGTCCTGAAGCAGGCCAGGAAGGTGTGTGGCCATTTCAGGCGTTCCTACACGGCCATGGCGCACTTGTCCGATATCCAGCGTCGAAACAACCTGCCAGTGAGGCGATTGATTTGCGACAGCCCGACACGTTGGAATTTAACACTCCTAATGTTTGACCGCCTGCTCTAAAAAGAAAAAGCTGTTAATGAGTATTTGTATGACCGGGGTGCTAGGGCAGCCTCTGGGGAGCTGGGGATACCGGGGTGCTAGGGCAGCCTCTGGGAAGCTGGGGATTTTTTTGCCAAATTACTGGACGCTCATGCGCAATGCCTGTAGGCTCATGCGTTCTTTTGAGGAGGTGACAAACCGAAGGCACCATCAGCGACATCATACCATTTGTTTTCTTCCTGGAGCGTGCCCTGCGAAGAGTGCTGGATCAGGCCGTAGATGAGCGTGAAGAGGAAGAGGAAAAGTTGTGGTGTCCATCACCACCAGAAACAGCCTTATCAGCATCGCTTGCTGGACCTGCGGCAACGCAGGAAGAGGATTGTGAGGAAGAGGAGTCAGAGGAGGAATGTGGCTTTGAGGAGGAGGAAGACCAAGCACAACAGGCATCCCAGGGTGCTCGTTGTTGTCACCTATCTGGTACCCATGGTGTTGTACATGGCTGGGGGGAAGAAGATACCTTCAGTGACATCAGTGAGGACGAGGAATGGGACATGATTAGCTCGGCATCCAACCTTGTGCAAATGGGGTCTTTCATGCTGTCGTGCCTGTTGAGGGACCCTCGTATAAAAAAGCTGAAGGAGAATGACCTGTACTGGGTGTCCATGCTACTAGATCCCCGGTATAAGCATAAAGTGACTGAAATGTTACCAAATTCCCGCAAGTCGGAAAGGATGGAGCAGTTCAAAAATAAATTAAAAACTATGCTTTACACAGCGTATAAGGGTGATGTCACAGCACAACGGGAATCTAACAGGGGAAGAGATTAAAGTAATCCTCCTCCTCCTCCCACGACCACGACGGCAAGGACAGGACGCTTTCCTGACGTGTTGTTGATGGAAGACATGCAGACCTGTTTAATTCCTATGCATCGCCAGAGCCTTTCGGGATCCAGCCTCAGAGAAAGACCGACAGGTAGCAGACTACCTAGCATTAACTGCGGATCTCGACACTCTGAGGAGCGATGGACCCCTTGACTACTGGGTGTGCAGGCTTGACCTGTGGCCTGAGCTATCCCAATTTGCAATGGAACTTCTGGCCTGCTCCGCTTCAAGTGTCCTGTCAGAAAGGACCTTCAGTGCAGCAGGAGGTTTTGTCACTGAGAAGTCGCCTAGGTCAAAAAAGTCTTGATTATATCACCTTTATTAAAATGAATGAGGGATGGATCCCGAAGGGACTGACATTGGGCGATACATTTGAGTAAAAAAGGCCTGATGATGAGATGAGCTGCCTTGGGCAACAAATGGTACACACGTTGCCGTATTTTTTCTTAGAATGCCGGATGCCTTGCGTGACTTATCCGCCAACAACTAGTGTTCAAGCCGCAAGGTTTTAGGGCACTCTCTAAATGTTTTGCAAACATCAATTTTTCTGGCCGCTGCTACAGCAGCAGCTGACACAATACCTAATTTTTCAGGCATTTGGACATGCCTAATTTTTCTGGCCTCTGGTGCTGCACTGTGGCTACAAAACCCAAATAAAAAAAAAGGCACATAACAGTGATGAAACTGTTAAGAATAGTACTCATTAACACACCACTCATATCTGGTGGCATAGTAGATTGCACACGCAGTGCCCCAAATTTGAAGTAGGAGGACCGACCAAGCATCTTTTTCCATCTCACGGTTCCGAAAAATTATCTATGGGTTCCTAAAAATGATGCCATACCTGTACTCGATTGTGCAAAAAGATGTCATATGTGGTGTTTCATGCTGTTGTGACTGTTGAGGGTCGGGGACCCAAGTATAAAAAGGCTGAAGGAGAACGACCTGTACTGGGTGTCCAAGCATGTTTTTTGTTCAATTTCCCGGTTCCTAAAAATTATCTCTGGGTTCTTAAAATCAATGCCATACCTGTACTCTATTGTGCAAAAGGATGGCATATGTGGTGTTTCATGCTGTTGTGCCTGTTGAGGGTCGTGGACCATCGTATAAAAAGGCTGAAGGAGAACAACCTGTACTGGGTGTCCAAGCACGTTTTTTGTTCAATTTCCTGGTTCCTAAAAATTATCTCCGGGTTCCTAAAATCGATGCCATACCTGTACTCTATTGTGCAAAAGGATGGCATATGTGGTGTTTCATGCTGTTGTGCCTGTTGAGGGTCGTGGACCATCGTATAAAAAGTCTGAAGGAGAACAACCTGTACTGGGTGTCAAAGCATGTTTTTTGTTCAATTACCCGGTTCCTAAAAATTATCTCTGGGTTCCTAAAATCGATGCCATACCTGTACTCTATTGTGCAAAAGGATGGCATATGTGGTGTTTCATGCTGTTGTTTCTGTTGAGGGTCCTGGACCCTTGTATAAAAAGGCTGAAGGAGAACGAAGTGTACTGGTTGTCCAAGCATCTTTTTCCATCTCCCGGTTCCTAAAAATTATCTCCAGGTTCCTAAAATCGATGCCATACCTGTACTGGATTATTCAAAAGGATGGCATATGTGGTGTTTCATGCTGTTGTTTCTGATGAGGATCCGGGACCCTCGTATAAAAAGTCTGAAGGAGAACGACCTGTACTGGGTGTCCAAGCATCTTTTTCCTTCTCCCGGTTCCTAAAAATTATCTCCGGGTTCCTAAAATGGATGCCATAGCTGTACTCTATTGTTCAAAAGGATGGCATATGTGGTGTTTCATGCTGTTGTTTCTGTTGAGGGTCCTGGACCCTCGTATAAAAAGTCTGAAGGAGAACGACCTGTACTGGGTGTCCAAGCATCTTTTTCTATCTCCCGGTTCCTAAAAATTATCTCCAGGTTCCTAAAATGGATGCCATACCTGTACTGGATTGTTCAAAAGGATGGCATATGTGGTGTTTCATGCTGTTGTTTTTGTTGAGGGTCCTGGACCCTCGTATAAAAAGGCGGAAGGAGAACGAAGTGTAATGGTTGTCCAAGCATCTTTTTCCATCTCCCGGTTCCTAAAAATTATCTCCGGGTTCCTAAAATCGATGCCATACCTGTACTGGATTATTTAAAAGGATGGCATATGTGGTGTTTCATGCTGTTGTTTCTGTTGAGGGTCCGGGACCCTCGTATAAAAAGTCTGAAGGAGAACGACCTGTACTGGGTGTCCAAGCATCTTTTTCCATCTCCCGGTTCCTAAAAATGATCTCCGGGTTCTTAAAATCGATGCCATACCTGTACTGGATTGTTCTAAAGGATGGCATATGTGGTGTTTCATGCTGTTGTTTCTGTTGAGGGTTCGGGACCCTCGTACAAAAAGGCTGAAGGAGAACGAAGTGTACTGGGTGTCCAAGCATGTTTTTTGTTCAATTTCCTGGTTCCTAAAAATTATCTCCGGGTTTCTAAAATCGATGCCATACCTGTACTGGATTGTTCAAAAGGATGGCATATGTGGTGTTTCATGCTGTTGTTTCTGTTGAGGGTCCGGGACCCTCGTATAAAAAGTCTGAAGGAGAACGACCTGTACTGGGTGTCCAAGCATCTTTTTCCATCTCCCGGTTCCTAAAAATGTTCTCCGGTTTCTTAAAATCAATGCCATACCTGTACTCTATTATGCTAAAGGATGGCATATGTGGTGTTTCATGCTGTTGTGCCTGTTGAGGGTCGTGGACCATCGTATAAAAAGGTTGAAGGAGAACGACCTGTACTGGGTGTCCAAGCACAATTTTTGTTCAATTTCCCGGTTCCTAAAAATTATCTCCGGGTTCCTAAAATCTATGCCATACCTGTACTCTATTGTGCAAAAGGATGGCATATGTGGTGTTTCATGCTGTTGTTTCTGTTGAGGGTCCTGGACCCTCGTATAAAAAGGCTGAAGGAGATCGAAGTGTACTGGTTGTCCAAGCATCTTTTTCCATCTCCCGGTTTCTAAAAATTATCTCCGGGTTCCTAAAATGGATGCCATTGCTGTACTCTATTGTTCAAAAGGATGGCATATGTGGTGTTTCATGCTGTTGTTTCTGTTGAGGGTCCTGGACCCTCGTATAAAAAGTCTGAAGGAGAACGACCTGTACTGGGTGTCCAAGTATCTTTTTCCATCTCCCGGTTCCTAAAAATTATCTCCGGGTTCCTAAAATCGATGCCATACCTGTACTGGATTGTTCAAAAGGATGGCGTATGTGGTGTTTCATGCTGTTGTTTCTGTTGAGGGTCCTGTACCCTCGTATAAAAAGGCTGAAGGAGAAGGAAGTGTAATGGTTGTCAAAGCACCTTTTTCCATCTCCCGGTTCCTAAAAATTATCTCCAGGTTCCTAAAATCAATGCCATACCTTTACTGGATTATTCATAAGGATGGCATATGTGGTGTTTCATGCTGTTGTTTCTGTTGAGGGTCCGGGACCCTCGTATAAAAAGGCTGAAGGAGAACGAAGTGTACTGGGTGTCCAAGCATGTTTTTTGTTCAATTTCCCGGTTCCGAAAAATTATCTCTGGGTTTCTAAAATCGATGCCATACCTGTACTGGATTGTTCAAAAGGATGGCATATGTGGTGTTTCATGCTGTTGTTTCTGTTGAGGGTCCAGGACCCTCATATAAAAAGGCTGAAGGAGAACGAAGTGTACTGGGTGTCAGAGCATGTTTTTTGTTCAATTTCCCGGTTCCGAAAAATTATCTCTGGGTTTCTAAAATCGATGCCATACCTGTACTGGATTGTTCAAAAGGATGGCATATGTGGTGTTTCATGCTGTTGTTTCTGTTGAGGGTCCTGGACCCTCGTATAAAAAGGCTGAAGGAGAACGAAGTGTACTGGTTGTCAAAGCATCTTTTTCCATCTCCCGGTTCCTAAAAATTATCTCCAGGTTCCTAAAATCAATGCCATACCTTTACTGGATTATTCATAAGGATGGCATATGTGGTGTTTCATGCTGTTGTTTCTGTTGAGAGTTCGGGACCCTCGTATAAAAAGGCTGAAGGAGAACGAACTGTACTGGGTGTCCAAGCACGTTTTTTGTTCAATTTCCTGGTTCCTAAAAATGATCTCCGGGTTCTTAAAATCGATGCCATACCTGTACTCTATTATGCAAAAGGATGGCATATGTGGTGTTTCATGCTGTTGTTTCTGTTTAGGGTCCTGGACCCTCGTATAAAAAGGCTGAAGGAGAACGAAGTGTACTGGTTGTCCAAGCATCTTTTTCCATCTCCCGGTTCCTAAAAATTATCTCCTGGTTCCTAAAATCGATGCCATACCTGTACTGGATTATTCAAAAGGATGGCATATGTGGTGTTTCATGCTGTTGTTTCTGTTGAGGATCCGGGAACCTTGTATAAAAAGGCTGAAGGAGAACGAAGTGTACTGGTTGTCCAAGCATAATTTCCCGGTTCCTAGAAATTATCTCCGGGTTTCTAAAATCGATGCCATACCTGTACTGAATTGTTCAAAAGGATGGCATATGTGGTGTTTCATGCTGTTGTTTCTGTTGAGGGTCCTGGACCCTCGTATAAAAAGGCTGAAGGAGAACGACCTGTACTGGGTGTCCAAGCACGTTTTTTGTTCATTTTCCTGGTTCCTAAAAATTATCTTCGGGTTACTAAAATCGATGCCATACCTGTACTCTATTGTGCAAAAGGATGGCATATGTGGTGTTTCATGCTGTTGTTTCTGTTTAGGGTCCTGGACCCTCATATAAAAAGGCTGAAGGAGAACGAAGTGTACTGGTTGTCCAAGCATCTTTTTCCATCTCCCGGTTCCTAAAAATTATCTCCTGGTTCCTAAAATCGATGCCATACCTGTACTGGATTATTCAAAAGGATGGCATATGTGGTGTTTCATGCTGTTGTTTCTGTTGAGGGTTCGGGACCCTCGTATAAAAAGGCTGAAGGAGAACAAAGTGTACTGGATGTCCAAGCATGTTTTTGTTCAATTTCCCGATTCCTAAAAATTATCTCCGGGTTTCTAAAATCGATGCCATACCTGTACTGGATTATTCAAAAGGATGGCATATATGGTGTTTCATGCTGTTGTTTCTGTTGAGGGTCCGGGACCCTCATATAAAAAGGCTGAAGGAGAACGAAGTGTACTGGGTGTCCAAGCATGTTTTTTGTTCAATTTCCCGGTTCCAAAAAATTATCTCTGGGTTTCTAAAATCAATGCCATACCTGTACTCTATTATGCTAAAGGATGGCATATGTGGTGTTTAATGCTGTTGTGCCTGTTGAGGGTCGTGGACCATCGTATAAAAAGGCTGAAGGAGAACGACCTGTACTGGGTGTCCAAGCATGTTTTTTGTTCAATTTCCCGGTTCCTAAAAATTATCTCCGGGTTCCTAAAATCGATGCCATACCTGTACTCTATTGTGCAAAAGGATGGCATATGTGGTGTTTCATGCTGTTGTTTCTGTTGAGGGTCCTGGACCCTCGTATAAAAAGGCTGAAGGAGATCGAAGTGTACTGGTTGTCCAAGCATCTTTTTCCATCTCCCGGTTTCTAAAAATTATCTCCGGGTTCCTAAAATGGATGCCATAGCTGTACTCTATTGTTCAAAAGGATGGCATATGTGGTGTTTCATGCTGTTGTTTCTGTTGAGGGTCCTGTACCCTCGTATAAAAAGGCTGAAGGAGAACGAAGTGTAATGGTTGTCAAAGCACCTTTTTCCATCTCCCGGTTCCTAAAAATTATCTCCAGGTTCCTAAATCAATGCCATACCTTTACTGGATTATTCATAAGGATGGCATATGTGGTGTTTCATGCTGTTGTTTCTGTTGAGGGTTCGGGACCCTCGTATAAAAAGGCTGAAGGAGAACAAAGTGTACTGGATGTCCAAGCATGTTTTTGTTCAATTTCCCGATTCCTAAAAATTATCTCCGGGTTTCTAAAATCGATGCCATACCTGTACTGGATTATTCAAAAGGATGGCAAATATGGTGTTTCATGCTGTTGTTTCTGTTGAGGGTCCGGGACCCTCATATAAAAAGGCTGAAGGAGAACGAAGTGTACTGGGTGTCCAAGCATGTTTTTTGTTCAATTTCCCGGTTCCGAAAAATTATCTCTGGGTTTCTAAAATCAATGCCATACCTGTACTCTATTATGCTAAAGGATGGCATATGTGGTGTTTAATGCTGTTGTGCCTGTTGAGGGTCGTGGACCATCGTATAAAAAGGCTGAAGGAGAACGACCTGTACTGGGTGTCCAAGCATGTTTTTTGTTCAATTTCCCGGTTCCTAAAAATTATCTCCGGGTTCCTAAAATCGATGCCATACCTGTACTCTATTGTGCAAAAGGATGGCATATGTGGTGTTTCATGCTGTTGTTTCTGTTGAGGGTCCTGGACCCTCGTATAAAAAGGCTGAAGGAGATCGAAGTGTACTGGTTGTCCAAGCATCTTTTTCCATCTCCCGGTTTCTAAAAATTATCTCCGGGTTCCTAAAATGGATGCCATAGCTGTACTCTATTGTTCAAAAGGATGGCATATGTGGTGTTTCATGCTGTTGTTTCTGTTGAGGGTCCTGGACCCTCGTATAAAAATCTGAAGGAGAACGACCTGTACTGGGTGTCCAAGTATCTTTTTCCATCTCCCGGTTCCTAAAAATTATCTCCGGGTTCCTAAAATCGATGCCATACCTGTACTGGATTGTTCAAAAGGATGGCATATGTGGTGTTTCATGCTGTTGTTTCTGTTGAGGGTCCTGTACCCTCGTATAAAAAGGCTGAAGGAGAACGAAGTGTACTGGGTGTCCAAGCATGTTTTTTGTTCAATTTCCCGATTCCTAAAAATTATCCACGGGTTTCTAAAATCGATGCCATACCTGTACTGGATTATTCAAAAGGATGGCATATGTGGTGTTTCATGCTGTTATTTCTGTTGAGGGTCCGGGACCCTCATATAAAAAGGCTGAAGGAGAACGAAGTGTACTGGGTGTCCAAGCATGTTTTTTATTCAATTTCCCGGTTCCGAAAAATTATCTCTGGGTTTCTAAAATCGATGCCATACCTGTACTGGATTGTTCAAAAGGATGGTATATGTGGTGTTTCATGCTGTTGTTTCTGTTGAGGGTCCTGGACCCTCGTATAAAAAGGCTGAAGGAGAATGACCGGAACTGGGTGTCCAAGCACGTTTTTTGTTCAATTTCCTGGTTCCTAAAAATGATCTCCGGGTTCTTAAAATCGATGCCATACCTGTACTCTATTATGCAAAAGGATGGCATATGTGTTGTTTCATGCTGTTGTGCCTGTTGAGGGTCGTGGACCATCGTATAAAAAGGCTGAAGGAGAACGACCTGTACTGGGTGTCCAAGCACGTTTTTTGTTCATTTTCCTGGTTCCTATTAATTATCTCCGGGTTCCTAAAATCAATGCCATACCTGTACTGGATTATTCATAAGGATGGCATATGTGGTGTTTCATGCTGTTGTTTCTGTTGAGGGTTCGGGACCCTCGTATAAAAAGGCTGAAGGAGAACGAAGTGTACTGGGTGTCCAAGCATGTTTTTTGTTCAATTTCCCGGTTCCGAAAAATTATCTCTGGGTTTCTAAAATCAATGCCATACCGGTACTCTATTATGCTAAAGGATGGCATATGTGGTGTTTAATGCTGTTGTGCCTGTTGAGGGTCGTGGACCATCGTATAAAAAGGCTGAAGGAGAACGACCTGTACTGGGTGTCCAAGCACGTTTTTTGTTCAATTTCCCGGTTCCTAAAAATTATCTCCGGGTTCCTAAAATCGATGCCATACCTGTACTCTATTGTGCAAAAGGATGGCATATGTGGTGTTTCATGCTGTTGTTTCTGTTGAGGGTCCTGGACCCTCGTATAAAAAGGCTGAAGGAGATCGAAGTGTACTGGTTGTCCAAGCATCTTTTTCCATCTCCCGGTTTCTAAAAATTATCTCCGGGTTCCTAAAATGGATGCCATAGCTGTACTCTATTGTTCAAAAGTATGGCATATGTGGTGTTTCATGCTGTTGTTTCTGTTGAGGGTCCTGGACCCTCGTATAAAAATCTGAAGGAGAACGACCTGTACTGGGTGTCCAAGTATCTTTTTCCATCTCCCGGTTCCTAAAAATTATCTCTGGGTTCCTAAAATCGATGCCATACCTGTACTGGATTGTTCAAAAGGATGGCATATGTGGTGTTTCATGCTGTTGTTTCTGTTGAGGGTCCTGTACCCTCGTATAAAAAGGCTGAAGGAGAACGAAGTGTAATGGTTGTCAAAGCACCTTTTTCCATCTCCCGGTTCCTAAAAATTATCTCCAGGTTCCTAAAATCAATGCCATACCTTTACTGGATTATTCATAAGGATGGCATATGTGGTGTTTCATGCTGTTGTTTCTGTTGAGGGTTCGGGACCCTCGTATAAAAAGGCTGAAGGAGAACGAAGTGTACTGGGTGTCCAAGCATGTTTTTTGTTCAATTTCCCGATTCCTAAAAATTATCCACGGGTTTCTAAAATCGATGCCATACCTGTACTGGATTATTCAAAAGGATGGCATATGTGGTGTTTCATGCTGTTATTTCTGTTGAGGGTCCGGGACCCTCATATAAAAAGGCTGAAGGAGAACGAAGTGTACTGGGTGTCCAAGCATGTTTTTTATTCAATTTCCCGGTTCCGAAAAATTATCTCTGGGTTTCTAAAATCAATGCCATACCTGTACTGGATTGTTCAAAAGGATGGTATATGTGGTGTTTCATGCTGTTGTTTCTGTTGAGGGTCCTGGACCCTCGTATAAAAAGGCTGAAGGAGAATGACCGGTACTGGGTGTCCAAGCACGTTTTTTGTTCAATTTCCTGGTTCCTAAAAATGATCTCCGGGTTCTTAAAATCGATGCCATACCTGTACTCTATTATGCAAAAGGATGGCATATGTGTTGTTTCATGCTGTTGTGCCTGTTGAGGGTCGTGGACCATCGTATAAAAAGGCTGAAGGAGAACGACCTGTACTGGGTGTCCAAGCACGTTTTTTGTTCATTTTCCTGGTTCCTATTAATTATCTCCGGGTTCCTAAAATCAATGCCATACCTGTACTGGATTATTCATAAGGATGGCATATGTGGTGTTTCATGCTGTTGTTTCTGTTGAGGGTTCGGGACCCTCGTATAAAAAGGCTGAAGGAGAACGAAGTGTACTGGGTGTCCAAGCATGTTTTTTGTTCAATTTCCCGATTCCTAAAAATTATCTCCGGGTTTCTAAAATCGATGCCATACCTGTACTGGATTATTCAAAAGGATGGCATATGTGGTGTTTCATGCTGTTGTTTCTGTTAAGGGTCCGGGACCCTCGTATAAAAAGGCTGAAGGAGAACGAAGTGTACTGGTTGTCCAAGCATAATTTCCCGGTTCCTAGAAATTATCTCCGGGTTTCTAAAATCGATGCCATACCTGTACTGGATTGTTCAAAAGGATGGCATATATGGTGTTTCATGCTGTTGTTTCTGTTGAGGGTCCTGGACCCTCGTATAAAAAGGCTGAAGGAGAATGACCGGTACTGGGTGTCCAAGCACGTTTTTTGTTCAATTTACCGGTTCCTAAAAATGATCTCCGGGTTCTTAAAATCAATGCCATACCTGTACTCTATTATGCAAAAGGATGGCATATGTGGTGTTTCATGCTGTTGTGCCTGTTGAGGGTCGTGGACCATCGTATAAAAAGGCTGAAGGAGAACGACCTGTACTGGGTGTCCAAGCACGTTTTTTGTTCATTTTCCCGATTCCTAAAAATTATCTTCGGGTTACTAAAATCGATGCCATACCTGTACTCTATTGTGCAAAAGGATGGCATATGTGGTGTTTCATGCTGTTGTTTCTGTTTAGGGTCCTGGACCCTCATATAAAAAGGCTGAAGGAGAACGAAGTGTACTGGTTGTCCAAGCATCTTTTTCCATCTCCCGGTTCCTAAAAATTATCTCCTGGTTCCTAAAATCGATGCCATACCTGTACTGGATTATTCAAAAGGATGGCATATGTGGTGTTTCATGCTGTTGTTTCTGTTGAGGATCCGGGAACCTTGTATAAAAAGGCTGAAGGAGAACGAAGTGTACTGGTTGTCCAAGCATAATTTCCCGGTTCCTAGAAATTATCTCCGGGTTTCTAAAATCGATGCCATACCTGTACTGGATTGTTCAAAAGGATGGCATATGTGGTGTTTCATGCTGTTGTTTCTGTTGAGGGTCCTGGACCCTCGTATAAAAAGGCTGAAGGAGAATGACCGGTACTGGGTGTCCAAGCACGTTTTTTGTTCAATTTCCCGGTTCCTAAAAATGATCTCCGGGTTCTTAAAATCGATGCCATACCTGTACTCTATTATGCAAAATGATGGCATATGTGGTGTTTCATGCTGTTGTGCCTGTTGAGGGTCGTGGACCATCGTATAAAAAGGCTGAAGGAGAACGACCTGTACTGGGTGTCCAAGCACTTTTTTGTTCATTTTCCCGGTTCCTAAAAATGATCTCCGGGTTACTAAAATCGATGCCATACCTGTACTCTATTGTGCAAAAGGATGGCATATGTGGTGTTTCATGCTGTTGTTTCTGTTGAGGGTCCTAGACCCTCGTATAAAAAGGCTGAAGGAGATCGAAGTGTACTGGTTGTCCAAGCATCTTTTTCCATCTCCCGGTTTCTAAAAATTATCTCTGGGTTCCTAAAATGGATGCCATAGCTGTACTCTATTGTTCAAAAGGATGGCATATGTGGTGTTTCATGCTGCTGTTTCTGTTGAGGGTCCTGGACCCTCGTATAAAAAGGCTGAAGGAGAATGACTGGTACTGGGTGTCCAAGCATGTTTTTTGTTCATTTTCCTGGTTCCTAAAAATTATCTCCGGGTTCCTAAAATCAATGCCATACCTTTACTGGATTATTCATAAGGATGGCATATGTGGTGTTTCATGCTGTTGTTTCTGTTGAGGGTTCGGGACCCTCGTATAAAAAGGCTGAAGGAGAACGAAGTGTACTGGGTGTCCAAGCATGTTTTTTGTTCAATTTCCTGATTCCTAAAAATTATCTCCGGGTTTCTAAAATCGATGCCATACCTGTACTGGATTATTCAAAAGAATGGCATATGTGGTGTTTCATGCTGTTGTTTCTGTTGAGGGTCCGGGACCCTCGTATAAAAAGGCTGAAGGAGAACGAAGTGTACTGGTTGTCCAAGCATAATTTCCCGGTTCCTAGAAATTATCTCCGGGTTTCTAAAATCGATGCCATACCTGTACTGGATTGTTCAAAAGGATGGCATATGTGGTGTTTCATGCTGTTGTTTCTGTTGAGGGTCCTGGACCCTCGTATAAAAAGGCTGAAAGAGAATGACCGGTACTGGGTGTCCAAGCACGTTTTTTGTTCAATTTCCCGGTTCCTAAAAATGATCTCTGGGTTTTTAAAATCGATGCCATACCTGTACTCTATTATGCAAAAGGTTGGCATATGTGGTGTTTCATGATGTTGTGCCTGTTGAGGGTCGTTGACCATCGTATTAAAAGGCTGAAGGAGAACGACCTGTACTGGGTGTCCAAGCACGTTTTTTGTTCATTTTCCCGATTCCTAAAAATTATCTTCGGGTTACTAAAATCGATGCCATACCTGTACTCTATTGTGCAAAAGGATGGCATATGTGGTGTTTCATGCTGTTGTTTCTGTTGAGGGTCCTGGGCCCTCGTATAAAAAGGCTGAAGGAGAACGAAGTTTACTGGTTGTCCAAGCATCTTTTTCCATCTCCCGGTTCCTAAAAATTATCTCCTGGTTCCTAAAATCGATGCGATACCTGTACTGGATTATTCAAAAGGATGGCATATGTGGTGTTTCATGCTGTTGTTTCTGTTGAGGATCCGGGAACCTCGTATAAAAAGGCTGAAGGAGAACGAAGTGTACTGGTTGTCCAAGCATAATTTCCCGGTTCCTAGAAATTATCTCCAGGTTTCTAAAATCGATGCCATACCTGTACTGGATTGTTCAAAAGGATGGCATATGTGGTGTTTCATGCTGTTGTTTCTGTTGAGGGTCCTGGACCCTCGAATAAAAAGGCTGAAGGAGAATGACCGGTACTGGGTGTCCAAGCATGTTTTTTTTTCAATTTCCCGGTTCCTAAAAATGATCTCCGGGTTCTTAAAATCGATGCCATACCTGTACTCTATTATGCAAAAGGATGGCATATGTGGTGTTTCATGCTGTTGTGCCTGTTGTGCCAGGTGGATCAGTGGCTGACTCCGCACCAACTGGAGATTGGCAAGGTTGTTTCTGACAATGGAAGTAATTTGGAGGCGGCATTGAAATTGGGCAAGTTGACACATGTGCTGTGCATGGCACATGTGTGTAATCTGATTGTACAACGCTTTGTGCATAAGTACCCAGGCTTACAGGATGTCCTGAAGCAGGCCAGGAAGGTGTGTGGCCATTTCAGGCGTTCCTACACGGCCATGGCGCACTTGTCCGATATCCAGCGTCAAAACAACCTGCCAGTGAGGCGATTGATTTGCGACAGCCCGACACGTTGGAATTTAACACTCCTAATGTTCGACCGCCTGCTCTAAAAAGAAAAAGCTGTTAACGAGTATTTGTATGACCGGGGTGCTAGGGCAGCCTCTGGGGAGCTGGGGATACCGGGGTGCTAGGGCAGCCTCTGGGAAGCTGGGGATTTTTTTGCCAAATTACTAGACGCTCATGCGCAATGCCTGTAGGCTCATGCGTCCTTTTGAGGAGGTGACAAACCTTGTCAGTCGCACCGAAGGCACCATCAGCGACATCATACCATTTGTTTTCTTCCTGGAGCGTGCCCTGCGAAGAGTGCTGGATCAGGCCGTAGATGAGCGTGAAGAGGAAGAGGAAAAGTTGTGGTGTCCATCACCACCAGAAACAGCCTTATCAGCATCGCTTGCTGGACCTGCGGCAACGCAGGAAGAGGATTGTGAGGAAGAGGAGTCAGAGGAGGAATGTGGCTTTGAGGAGGAGGAAGACCAAGCACAACAGGCATCCCAGGGTGCTCGTTGTTGTCACCTATCTGGTACCCATGGTGTTGTACATGGCTGGGGGGAAGAAGATACCTTCAGTGACATCAGTGAGGATGAGGAATGGGACATGATTAGCTCGGCATCCAACCTTGTGCAAATGGGGTCTTTCATGCTGTCGTGCCTGTTGAGGGACCCTCGTATAAAAAAGCTGAAGGAGAACGACCTGTACTGGGTGTCCATGCTACTAGATCCCCGGTATAAGCATAAAGTGACTGAAATGTTACCAAATTCCCGCAAGTCGGAAAGGATGGAGCAGTTCAAAAATAAATTAAAAACTATGCTTTACACAGCGTATAAGGGTGATGTCACAGCACAACGGGAATCTAACAGGGGAAGAGATTAAAGTAATCCTCCTCCTCCCACGACGGCAAGGACAGGACGCTTTCCTGACGTGTTGTTGATGGAAGACATGCAGACCTGTTTAATTCCTATGCATCGCCAGAGCCTTTCGTGATCCAGCCTCAGAGAAAGACTCGACCGACAGGGAGCAGACTACCTAGCATTAACTGCGGATCTCGACACTCTGAGAAGCGATGGACCCCTTGACTACTGGGTGTGCAGGCTTGACCTGTGGCCTGAGCTATCCCAATTTGAAATGGAACTTCTGGCCTGCTCCGCTTCAAGGGTCCTGTCAGAAAGGACCTTCAGTGCAGCAGGAGGTTTTGTCACTGAGGTGTTTCATGCTGTTGTTTCTGTTGAGGGTTCGGGACCCTCGTATAAAAAGGCTGAAGGAGAACGAAGTGTACTGGGTGTCCAAGCATGTTTTTTGTTCAATTTCCCGATTCCTAAAAATTATCTCCGGGTTTCTAAAATCGATGCCATACCTGTACTGGATTATTCAAAAGGATGGCATATGTGGTGTTTCATGCTGTTGTTTCTGTTGAGGGTCCGGGACCCTTGTATAAAAAGGCTGAAGGAGAACGAAGTGTACTGGTTGTCCAAGCATAATTTCCCGGTTCCTAGAAATTATCTCCGGGTTTCTAAAATCGATGCCATACCTGTACTGGATTGTTCAAAAGGATGGCATATGTGGTGTTTCATGCTGTTGTTTCTGTTGAGGGTCCTGGACCCTCGTATAAAAAGGCTGAAGGAGAACAACCTGTACTGGGTGTCCAAGCATGTTTTTTGTTCATTTTCCCGGTTCCTAAAAATTATCTTCGGGTTACTAAAATCGATGCCATACCTGTACTCTATTGTGAAAAAGGATGGCATATGTGGTGTTTCATGCTGTTGTTTCTGTTTAGGGTCCTGGACCCTCGTATAAAAAGGCTGAAGGAGAACGAAGTGTACTGGTTGTCCAAGCATCTTTTTCCATCTCCCGGTTTCTAAAAATTATCTCCGGGTTCCTAAAATGGATGCCATAGCTGTACTCTATTGTTCAAAAGGATGGCATATGTGGTGTTTCATGCTGTTGTTTCTGTTGAGGGTCCTGGACCCTCGTATAAAAAGTCTGAAGGAGAACGACCTGTACTGGGTGTCCAAGCATCTTTTTCCATCTCCCGGTTCCTAAAAATTATCTCCGGGTTCCTAAAATCGATGCCATACCTGTACTGGATTGTTCAAAAGGATGGCGTATGTGGTGTTTCATGCTGTTGTTTCTGTTGAGGGTCCTGTACCCTCGTATAAAAAGGCTGAAGGAGAACGAAGTGTAATGGTTGTCAAAGCACCTTTTTCCATCTCCCGGTTCCTAAAAATTATCTCCAGGTTCCTAAAATCAATGCCATACCTTTACTAGATTATTCATAAGGATGGCATATGTGGTGTTTCATGCTGTTGTTTCTGTTGAGGGTTCGGGACCCTCGTATAAAAAGGCTGAAGGAGAATGAAGTGTACTGGGTGTCCAAGCATGTTTTTTGTTAAATTTCCCGATTCCTAAAAATTATCTCCGGGTTTCTAAAATCGATGCCATACATGTACTGGATTATTCAAAAGGATGGCATATGTGGTGTTTCATGCTGTTGTTTCTGTTGAGGGTCCTGGACCCTCGTATAAAAAGGCTGAAGGAGAATGACCGGTACTGGGTGTCCAAGCACGTTTTTTGTTCAATTTCCTGGTTCCTAAAAATGATCTCCGGGTTCTTAAAATCGATGCCATACCTGTACTCTATTATGCAAAAGGATGGCATATGTGGTGTTTCATGCTGTTGTGCCTGTTGAGGGTCGTGGACCATCGTATAAAAAGGCTGAAGGAGAACGACCTGTACTGGGTGTACAAGCACGTTTTTTGTTCATTTTCCTGGTTCCTAACAATTATCTCCGGGTTCCTAAAATCAATGCCATACCTGTACTGGATTATTCATAAGGATGGCATATGTGGTGTTTCATGCTGTTGTTTCTGTTGAGGGTTTGGGACCCTCGTATAAAAAGGCTGAAGGAGAACGAAGTGTACTGGGTGTCCAAGCATGTTTTTTGTTCAATTTCCCGATTCCTAAAAATGATCTCCGGGTTTCTAAAATCGATGCCATACCTGTACTGGATTATTCAAAAGGATGGCATATGTGGTGTTTCATGCTGTTGTTTCTGTTGAGGGTCCGGGACCCTCGTATAAAAAGGCTGAAGGAGAACAAAGTGTACTGGTTGTCCAAGCATAATTTTCCGGTTCCTAGAAATTATCTCCGGGTTTCTAAAATCGATGCCATACCTGTACTGGATTGTTCAAAAGGATGGAATATGTGGTGTTTCATGCTCTTGTTTCTGTTGAGGGTCCTGGACCCTCGTATAAAAAGGCTGAAGGAGAATGACCGGTACTGGGTGTCCAAGCACGTTTTTTGTTCAATTTCCCGGTTCGTAAAAATGATCTCCGGGTTCTTAAAATCGATGCCATACCTGTACTCTATTATGCAAAAGGATGGCATATGTGGTGTTTCATGCTGTTGTGCCTGTTGAGGGTCGTGGACCATCGTATAAAAAGGCTGAAGGAGAACGACCTGTACTGGGTGTCCAAGTACGTTTTTTGTTCATTTTCCCGGTTCCTAAAAATTATCTTCGGGTTACTAAAATCGATGCCATACCTGTACTCTATTGTGCAAAAGGATGGCATATGTGGTGTTTCATGCTGTTGTTTCTGTTTAGGGTCCTGGACCCTCGTATAAAAAGGCTGAAGGAGAACGAAGTGTACTGGTTGTCCAAGCATCTTTTTCCATCTCCCGGTTCCTAAAAATTATCTCCTGGTTCCTAAAATCGATGCCATACCTGTACTGGTTTATTCAAAAGGATGGCATATGTGGTGTTTCATGCTGTTGTTTCTGTTGAGGATCCGGGAACCTCGTATAAAAAGGCTGAAGGAGAACGAAGTGTACTAGTTGTCCAAGCATAATTTCCCGGTTCCTAGAAATTATCTCCGGGTTTCTAAAATCGATATCATACCTGTACTGGATTATTCAAAAGGATGGCATATGTGGTGTTTCATGCTGTTGTTTCTGTTGAGGGTCCTGGACCCTCGTATAAAAAGGCTGAAGGAGAATGACCGGTACTGGGTGTCCAAGCACGTTTTTTATTCAATTTCCCGGTTCCTAAAAATGATCTCCGGGTTCTTAAAATCGATGCCATACCTGTACTCTATTATGCAAAAGGATGGCATATGTGGTGTTTCATGCTGTTGTGCCTTTTGAGGGTCGTGGACCATCGTATAAAAAGGCTGAAGGAGAACGACCTGTACTGGGTGTCCAAGCACGTTTTTTGTTCATTTTCCCGGTTCCTAAAAATTATCTTCGGGTTACTAAAATCGATGCCATACCTGTACTCTATTGTGCAAAAGGATGGCATATGTGGTGTTTCATGCTGTTGTTTCTGTTGAAGGTCCTGGACCCTCGTATAAAAAGGCTGAAGGAGAACGAAGTGTACTGGTTGTCCAAGCATCTTTTTCCATCTCCCGGTTCCTAAAATTTTTTTCCTGGTTCCTAAAATCGATGCCATACCTGTACTGGATTATTCAAAAAGATGGCATATGTTGTGTTTCATGCTGTTGTTTCTGTTGAGGATCCGGAGACCTCGTATAAAAAGGCTGAAGGAGAACAACCTGTACTGGGTGTCCAAGCATCTTTTTCCTTCTCCCGGGTTCCTAAAAATTATCTCTGGGTTCCTAAAATGGATGCCATAGCTGTACTCTATTGTTCAAAAGGATGGCATATGTGGTGTTTCATGCTGTTGTTTCTGTTGAGGGTCCTGGACCCTCGTATAAAAAGTCTGAAGGAGAACGACCTGTACTGGGTGTCCAAGCATCTTTTTCCATCTCCCAGTTCCTAAAAATTATCTCCGGGTTCCTAAAATGGATGCCATACCTGTACTGGATTGTTCAAAAGGATGGCATATGTGGTGTTTCATGCTGTTGTTTCTGTTGAGGGTCCTGGACCCTCGTATAAAAAGGCTGATGGAGAACGACCTGTACTGGGTGTCCAAGCATCTTTTTCCATCTCCCGGTTCCTAAAAATTATCTCTGGGTTCCTAAAATCGATGCCATACCTGTACTGGATTGTTCAAAAGGATGGCATATGTGGTGTTTCATGCTGTTGTTTCTGTCGAGGGTCCTGGACCCTCGTATAAAAAGGCTGAAGGAGAACGAAGTGTACTGGTTGTCCAAGCATCTTTTTCCATCTCCCGGTTTCTAAAAATTATCTCCGGGTTCCTAAAATGGATGCCATACCTGTACTGGATTGTTCAAAAGGATGTCATATGTGGTGTTTCATGCTGTTGTTTCTGTTGAGGGTCCTGGACCCTCGTATAAAAAGGCTGATGGAGAACGACCTGTACTGGGTGTCCAAGCATCTTTTTCCATCTCCCGGTTCCTAAAAATTATCTCTGGGTTCCTAAAATCGATGCCATACCTGTACTGGATTGTTCAAAAGGATGGCATATGTGGTGTTTCATGCTGTTGTTTCTGTCGAGGGTCCTGGACCCTCGTATAAAAAGGCTGAAGGAGAACGAAGTGTACTGGTTGTCCAAGCATCTTTTTCCATCTCCCGGTTCCTAAAAATTATCTCCGGGTTCCTAAAATCAATGCCATACCTGTACTGGATTATTTAAAAGGATGGCATATGTGGTGTTTCATGCTGTTGTTTCTGTTGAGGGTTCGGGACCCTCGTATAAAAAGGCTGAAGGAGAACGAAGTGTACTGGGTGTCCAAGCATGTTTTTTGTTCAATTTCCCGGTTCCTAAAAATTATCTCTGGGTTTCTAAAATCGATGCCATACCTGTACTGGATTGTTCAAAAGGATGGCATATGTGGTGTTTCATGCTGTTGTTTCTGTTGAGGGTCCTGGACCCTCGTATAAAAAGGCTGAAGGAGAATGACCGGTACTGGGTGTCCAAGCACGTTTTTTGTTCAATTTCCCGGTTCCTAAAAATGATCTCCGGGTTCTTAAAATCGATGCCATACCTGTACTCTATTATGCAAAAGGATGGCATATGTGGTGTTTCATGCTGTTGTGCCTGTTGAGGGTCGTGGACCATCGTATAAAAAGGCTGAAGGAGAACGACCTGTACTGGGTGTCCAAGCATGTTTTTTGTTCATTTTCCTGGTTCCTAAAAATTATCTCCGGCTTCCTAAAATCAATGCCATACCTGTACTGGATTATTCATAAGGATGGCATATGTGGTGTTTCATGCTGTTGTTTCTGTTGAGGGTTCGGGACCCTCGTATAAAAAGGCTGAAGGAGAACGAAGTGTACTGGATGTCCAAGCATGTTTTTTGTTCAATTTCCCGATTCCTAAAAATTATCTCTGGGTTTCTAAAATCGATGCCATACCTGTACTGGATTATTCAAAAGGATGGCATTTGTGGTGTTTCATGCTGTTGTTTCTGTTGAGGGTCCGGGACCCTCGTATAAAAAGGCTGAAGGAGAACGAAGTGTACTGGTTGTCCAAGCATAATTTCCCGGTTCCTAAAAATTATCTCCGGGTTTCTAAAATCGATGCCATACCTGTACTGGATTGTTCAAAAGGGTGGCATATGTGGTGTTTCATGCTGTTGTTTCTGTTGAGGGTCCTGGACCCTCGTATAAAAAGGCTGAAGGAGAATGACCGGTACTGGGTGTCCAAGCACGTTTTTTGTTCAATTTCCCAGTTCCTAAAAATGATCTCCGGGTTCTTAAAATCGATGCCATACCTGTACTCTATTATGCAAAAGGATGGCATATGTGGTGTTTCATGCTGTTGTGCCTGTTGAGGGTGGTGGACCATCGTATAAAAAGGCTGAAGGAGAACGACCTGTACTGGGTGTCCAAGCACGTTTTTTGCTCATTTTCCCGGTTCCTAAAAATTATCTCCGGGCTCCTAAAATGGATGCCATACCTGTACTGGATTGTTCAAAAGGATGTCATATGTGGTGTTTCATGCTGTTGTTTCTGTTGAGGGTCCTGGACCCTCGTATAAAACGGCTGATGGAGAACGAAGTGTACTGGTTGTCCAAGCATCTTTGTCCATCTCACGGTTCCTAAAAATTATCTCCGGGTTCCTAAAATTGATGCCATACCTGTACTGGATTGTTCAAAAGGATGGCATATGTGGTGTTTCATGCTGTTGTTTCTGTTGAGGGTCCGGGACCCTCATATAAAAAGGCTGAAGGAGAACGACCTGTACTGGGTGTCCAAGCATCTTTTTCCATCTCCCGGTTCCTAAAAATTATCTCTGGGTTCCTAAAATCGATGCCATACCTGCACTGGATTGTTCAAAAGGATGGCATATGTGGTGTTTCATGCTGTTGTTTCTGTCGAGGGTCCTGGACCCTCGTATAAAAAGGCTGAAGGAGAACGAAGTGTACTGGTTGTCCAAGCATCTTTTTCCATCTCCCGGTTCCTAAAAATTATCTCCGGGTTTCTAAAATCGATGCCATACCTGTACTGGATTATTTAAAAGGATGGTATATGTGGTGTTTCATGCTGTTGTTTCTGTCGAGGGTCCGGGACCCTCGTATAAAAAAGCTGAAGGCGAACAACCTGTACTGGGTGTCCAAGCATGTTTTTTGTTCAATTTCCCGGTTCCTAAAATTTATCTCCGGGTTTCTAAAATCGATGCCATACCTGTACTCTATTGTTCAAAAGGATGGCATATGTGGTGTTTCATGCTGTTGTTTCTGTTGAGGGTCCTGGACCCTCGTATAAAAAAGCTGAAGGCGAACAACCTGTACTGGGTGTCCAAGCATCTTTTTCCATCTCCCGGTTCCTAAAAATTATCTCCGGGTTCCTAAAATGTATGCCATACCTGTACTGGATTGTTCAAAAGGATGGCATATGTGGTGTTTCATGCTGTTGTTTCTGTTGAGGGTCCGGGACCCTCATATAAAAAGGCTGAAGGAGAATTACCTGTACTGGGTGTCCAAGCATCTTTTTCCATCTCCCGGTTCCTAAAAATTATCGCCGGGTTCCTAAAATCGATGCCATACCTGTACTGGATTGTTCAAAAGGATGGCATATGTGGTGTTTCATGCTGTTGTTTCTGTTGAGGGTCCTGGACCCTCGTATAAAAAGGCTGAAGGAGAACGAAGTGTACTGGTTGTCAAAGCACCTTTTTCCATCTCCCGGTTCCTAAAAATTATCTCTGGGTTCCTAAAATCAATGCCATACCTGTACTGGATTATTCAAAAGGATGGCATATGTGGTGTTTCATGCTGTTGTTTCTGTTGAGGGTCCGGGACACTCGTATAAAAAGGCTGAAGGAGAACGACCTGTACTGGGTGTCCAAGCATCTTTTTCCATCTCCCGGTTCCTAAAAATTATCTCTGGGTTCCTAAAATCGATGCCATACCTGTACTGGATTGTTCAAAAGGATGGCATATGTGGTGTTTCATGCTGTTGTTTCTGTCGAGGGTCCTGGACCCTCGTATAAAAAGTCTGAAGGAGAACGACCTGTACTGGTTGTCCAAGCATCTTTTTCCATCTCCCGGTTCCTAAAAATTATCTCCGGGTTCCTAAAATCAATGCCATACCTGTACTGGATTATTTAAAAGGATGGTATATGTGGTGTTTCATGCTGTTGTTTCTGTTGAGGGTCCGGGACCCTCGTATAAAAAGGCTGAAGGAGAATGACCTGTACTGGGTGTCCAAGCATCTTTTTCCATCTCCCGGTTCCTAAAAATTATCTCCGGGTTCCTAAAATCGATGCCATACCTGTACTGGATTGTTCAAAAGGATGGCGTATGTGGTGTTTCATGCTGTTGTTTCTGTTGAGGGTCCTTGACCCTCGTATAAAAAGGCTGAAGGAGAACGAAGTGTACTGGTTGTCAAAGCACCTTTTTCCATCTCCCGGTTCCTAAAAATTATCTCTGGGTTCCTAAAATCAATGCCATACCTGTACTGGATTATTCAAAAGGATGGCATATGTGGTGTTTCATGCTGTTGTTTCTGTTGAGGGTCCGGGACCCTCGTATAAAAAGGCTGAAGGAGAAAGAAGTGTACTGGGCGTCCAAGCATGTTTTTTGTTCAATTTCCCGGTTCCTAAAAATTATCTCCAGGTTTCTAAAATCGATGCCATACCTGTACTGGATTATTCAAAAGGATGGCATATGTGGTGTTTCATGCTGTTGTTTCTGTTGAGGGTCCGGGACACTCGTATAAAAAGGCTGAAGGAGAACGACCTGTACTGGGTGTCCAAGCATCTTTTTCCATCTCGCGGTTCCTAAAAATTATCTCTGGGTTCCTAAAATCGATGCCATACCTGTACTGGATTGTTCAAAAGGATGGCATATATGGTGTTTCATGCTGTTGTTTCTGTCGAGGGTCCTGGACCCTTGTATAAAAAGGCTGAAGGAGAATGAAGTGTACTGGTTGTCCAAGCATCTTTTTCCATCTCCCGGTTCCTAAAAATTATCTCCGGGTTTCTAAAATCAATGCCATACCTGTACTGGATTATTTAAAAGGATGGTATATGTGGTGTTTCATGCTGTTTCTGTTGAGGGTCCGGGACCCTCGTATAAAAAGGCTGAAGGAGAACGAAGTGTACTGGGTATCCAAGCATGTTTTTTGTTCAATTTCCCGGTTCCTAAAAATTATCTCTGGGTTTCTAAAATCTATGCCATACCTGTACTGGATTCATGCTGTTGTTTCTGTGGAGGGTCCTGGACCCTCGTATAAAAAGGCTGAAGGAGAATGACCGGTACTGGGTATCCAAGCATGTTTTTTGTTCAATTTCCCGGTTCCTAAAAATGATCTCCGGGTTCTTAAAATCGATGCCATACCTGTACTCTATTATGCAAAAGGATGGCATATGTGGTGTTTCATGCTGTTGTGCCTGTTGAGGGTCGTGGACCATCGTATAAAAAGGCTGAAGGAGAACGACCTGTACTGGGTGTCCAAGCACGTTTTTTGTTCATTTTCCAGGTTCCTAAAAATTATCTCCGGGTTCCTAAAATCAATGCCATACCTGTACTGGATTATTCATAAGGATGGCATATGTGGTGTTTCATGCTGTTGTTTCTGTTGAGGGTTCGGGACCCTCGTATAAAAAGGCTGAAAGAGAACGAAGTGTACTGGGTGTCCAAGCATGTTTTTTGTTCAATTTCCCGATTCCTAAAAATTATCTCCGGGTTTCTAAAATCGATGCCATACCTGTACTGGATTATTCAAAAGGATGGCATATGTGGTGTTTCATGCTGTTGTTTCTGTTGAGGGTCCGGGACCCTCGTATAAAAAGGCTGAAGGAGAACGAAGTGTACTGGTTGTCCAAGCATAATTTCCCGGTTCCTAAAAATTATCTCCGGGTTTCTAAAATCGATGCCATACCTGTACTGGATTGTTCAAAAGGATGGCATATGTGGTGTTTCATGCTGTTGTTTCTGTTGAGGGTCCTGGACCCTCGTATAAAAAGGCTGAAGGAGAATGACCGGTACTGCGTGTCCAAGCACGTTTTTTGTTCAATTTCCCGGTTCCTAAAAATGATCTCCGGGTTCTTAAAATCGATGCCATACCTGTACTCTATTATGCAAAAGGATGGCATATGTGGTGTTTCATGCTGTTGTGCCTGTTGAGGGTCGTGGACCATCGTAAAAAAAGGCTGAAGGAGAACGACCTGTACTGGGTGTCCAAGCACGTTTTTTGTTCATTTTCCTGGTTCCTAAAAATTATCTCCAGGTTCCTAAAATCGATGCCATACCTGTACTCTATTGTGCAAAAGGATGGCATATGTGGTGTTTCATGCTGTTGTGCCTGTTGAGGGTCATGGACCATCGTATAAAAAGGCTGAAGGAGAATGAAGTGTACTGGGTGTCCAAGCATCTTTTTCCATCTCCCGGTTCCTAAAAATTATCTCCGGGTTCCTAAAATCAATGCCATACCTGTACTGGATTATTTAAAAGGATGGTATATGTGGTGTTTCATGCTGTTGTTTCTGTTGAGGGTCAGGGACCCTCGTATAAAAACGCTGAAGGCGAACGAAGTGTACTGGGTGTCCAAGCATGTTTTTTGTTCAATTTCCCGGTTCCTAAAAATTATCTCTGGGTTTCTAAAATCGATGCCATACCTGTACTGGATTGTTCAAAAGGATAGCATATGTGGTGTTTCATGCTGTTGTTTCTGTTGAGGGTCCTGGACCCTCGTATAAAAAGGCTGAAGGAGAATGACCGGTACTGGGTGTCCAAGCACGTTTTTTGTTCAATTTCCCGGTTCCTAAAAATGATCTCCGGGTTCTTAAAATCGATGCCATACCTGTACTCTATTATGCAAAAGGATGGCATATGTGGTGTTTCATGCTGTTGTGCCTGTTGAGGGTCGTGGACCATCGTATAAAAAGGCTGAAGGAGAACGACCTGTACTGGGTGTCCAAGCACGTTTTTTGTTCATTTTCCTGGTTCCTAAAAATTATCTCCGGTTCCTAAAATCAATGCCATACCTGTACTGGATTATTCATAAGGATGGCATATGTGAGGTTTCATGCTGTTGTTTCTGTTGAGGGTTCGGGACCCTCGTATAAAAAGGCTGAAGGAGAACGAAGTGTACTGGATGTCCAAGCATGTTTTTTGTTCAATTTCCCGATTCCTAAAAATTATCTCTGGGTTTCTAAAATCGATGCCATACCTGTACTGGATCATTCAAAAGGATGGCATTTGTGGTGTTTCATGCTGTTGTTTTTGTTGAGGGTCCGGGACCCTCGTATAAAAAGGCTGAAGGAGAACGAAGTGTACTGGTTTTCCAAGCATAATTTCCCGGTTCCTAAAAATTATCTCCGGGTTTCTAAAATCGATGCCATACCTGTACTGGATTGTTCAAAAGGGTGGCATATGTGGTGTTTCATGCTGTTGTTTCTGTTGAGGGTCCTGGACCCTCGTATAAAAAGGCTGAAGGAGAATGACCGGTACTGGGTGTCCAAGCACGTTTTTTGTTCAATTTCCCAGTTCCTAAAAATGATCTCCGGGTTCTTAAAATCGATGCCATACCTGTACTCTATTATGCAAAAGGATGGCATATGTGGTGTTTCATGCTGTTGTGCCTGTTGAGGGTGGTGGACTATCGTATAAAAAGGCTGAAGGAGAACGACCTGTACTGGGTGTACAAGCACGTTTTTTGCTCATTTTCCCGGTTCCTAAAAATTATCTCCGGGCTCCTAAAATGGATGCCATACCTGTACTGGATTGTTCAAAAGGATGTCATATGTGGTGTTTCATGCTGTTGTTTCTGTTGAGGGTCCTGGACCCTCGTATAAAAAGGCTGATGGAGAACGAAGTGTACTGGTTGTCCAAGCATCTTTGTCCATCTCACGGTTCCTAAAAATTATCTCCGGGTTCCTAAAATTGATGCCATACCTGTACTGGATTGTTCAAAAGGATGGCATATGTGGTGTTTCATGCTGTTGTTTCTGTTGAGGGTCCGGGACCCTCGTATAAAAAGGCTGAAGGAGAACGACCTGTACTGGGTGTCCAAGCATCTTTTTCCATCTCCCGGTTCCTAAAAATTATCTCTGGGTTCCTAAAATCGATGCCATACCTGCACTGGATTGTTCAAAAGGATGGCATATGTGGTGTTTCATGCTGTTGTTTCTGTCGAGGGTCCTGGACCCTCGTATAAAAAGGCTGAAGGAGAACGAAGTGTACTGGTTGTCCAATAATCTTTTTCCATCTCCCGGTTCCTAACAATTATCTCCGGGTTCCTAAAATCGATGCCATACCTGTACTGGATTATTTAAAAGGATGGTATATGTGGTGTTTCATGCTGTTGTTTCTGTCGAGGGTCCGGGACCCTCGTATAAAAAAGCTGAAGGCGAACAACCTGTACTGGGTGTCCAAGCATGTTTTTTGTTCAATTTCCCGGTTCCTAAAATTTATCTCCGGGTTTCTAAAATCGATGCCATACCTGTACTCTATTGTTCAAAAGGATGGCATATGTGGTGTTTCATGCTGTTGTTTCTGTTGAGGGTCCTGGACCCTCGTATAAAAAAGCTGAAGGCGAACAACCTGTACTGGGTGTCCAAGCATCTTTTTCCATCTCCCGGTTCCTAAAAATTATCTCCGGGTTCCTAAAATGTATGCCATACCTGTACTGGATTGTTCAAAAGGATGGCATATGTGGTGTTTCATGCTGTTGTTTCTGTTGAGGGTCCGGGACCCTCATATAAAAAGGCTGAAGGAGAATGACCTGTACTGGGTGTCCAAGCATCTTTTTCCATCTCCCGGTTCCTAAAAATTATCTCCGAGTTCCTAAAATCGATGCCATAGCTGTACTGGATTGTTCAAAAGGATGGCGTATGTGGTGTTTCATGCTGTTGTTTCTGTTGAGGGTCCTGGACCCTCGTATAAAAAGGCTGAAGGAGAACGATGTGTACTGGTTGTCAAAGCACCTTTTTCCATCTCCCGGTTCCTAGAAATTATCTCCAGGTTTCTAAAATCGATGCCATACCTGTACTGGATTGTTCAAAAGGATGTCATATGTGGTGTTTCATGCTGTTGTTTCTGTTGAGGGTCCTGGACCCTCGTATAAAAAGGCTGATGGAGAACGAAGTGTACTGGTTGTCCAAGCATCTTTGTCCATCTCACGGTTCCTAAAAATTATCTCCGGGTTCCTAAAATTGATGCCATACCTGTACTGGATTGTTCAAAAGGATGGCATATGTGGTGTTTCATGCTGTTGTTTCTGTTGAGGGTCCGGGACCCTCGTATAAAAAGGCTGAAGGAGAACGACCTGTACTGGGTGTCCAAGCATCTTTTTCCATCTCCCGGTTCCTAAAAATTATCTCTGGGTTCCTAAAATCGATGCCATACCTGCACTGGATTGTTCAAAAGGATGGCATATGTGGTGTTTCATGCTGTTGTTTCTGTCGAGGGTCCTGGACCCTCGTATAAAAAGGCTGAAGGAGAACGAAGTGTACTGGTTGTCCAATAATCTTTTTCCATCTCCCGGTTCCTAACAATTATCTCCGGGTTCCTAAAATCGATGCCATACCTGTACTGGATTATTTAAAAGGATGGTATATGTGGTGTTTCATGCTGTTGTTTCTGTCGAGGGTCCGGGACCCTCGTATAAAAAAGCTGAAGGCGAACAACCTGTACTGGGTGTCCAAGCATGTTTTTTGTTCAATTTCCCGGTTCCTAAAATTTATCTCCGGGTTTCTAAAATCGATGCCATACCTGTACTCTATTGTTCAAAAGGATGGCATATGTGGTGTTTCATGCTGTTGTTTCTGTTGAGGGTCCTGGACCCTCGTATAAAAAAGCTGAAGGCGAACAACCTGTACTGGGTGTCCAAGCATCTTTTTCCATCTCCCGGTTCCTAAAAATTATCTCCGGGTTCCTAAAATGTATGCCATACCTGTACTGGATTGTTCAAAAGGATGGCATATGTGGTGTTTCATGCTGTTGTTTCTGTTGAGGGTCCGGGACCCTCATATAAAAAGGCTGAAGGAGAATGACCTGTACTGGGTGTCCAAGCATCTTTTTCCATCTCCCGGTTCCTAAAAATTATCTCCGAGTTCCTAAAATCGATGCCATAGCTGTACTGGATTGTTCAAAAGGATGGCGTATGTGGTGTTTCATGCTGTTGTTTCTGTTGAGGGTCCTGGACCCTCGTATAAAAAGGCTGAAGGAGAACGATGTGTACTGGTTGTCAAAGCACCTTTTTCCATCTCCCGGTTCCTAGAAATTATCTCCAGGTTTCTAAAATCGATGCCATACCTGTACTCTATTGTTCAAAAGGATGGCATATGTGGTGTTTCATGCTGTTGTTTCTGTTGAGGGTCCTGGACCCTCGTATAAAAAAGCTGAAGGCGAACAACCTGTACTGGGTGTCCAAGTCTCTTTTTCCATCTCCCGGTTCCTAAAAATTATCTCCGGATTCCTAAAATGTATGCCATACCTGTACTGGATTGTTCAAAAGGATGGCATATGTGGTGTTTCATGCTGTTGTTTCTGTTGAGGGTCCGGGACCCTCATATAAAAAGGCTGAAGGAGAATGACCTGTACTGGGTGTCCAAGCATCATTTTCCATCTCCCGGTTTCTAAAAATTATCTCTGGGTTCCCAAAATCGATGCCATACCTGTACTGGATTGTTCAAAAGGATGGCGTATGTGGTGTTTAATGCTGTTGTTTCTGTTGAGGGTCCTGGACCCTCGTATAAAAAGGCTGAAGGAGAACGAAGTGTACTGGTTGTCAAAGCATCTTTTTCCATCTCCCGGTTCCTAAAAATTATCTCTGGGTTCCTAAAATCAATGCCATACCTGTACTGGATTATTCAAAAGGATGGCATATGTGGTGTTTCATGCTGTTGTTTCTGTTGAGGGTCCGGGACACTCGTATAAAAAGGCTGAAGGAGAACGACCTGTACTGGGTGTCCAAGCATCTTTTTCCATCTCCCGGTTCCTAAAAATTATCTCTGGGTTCCTAAAATCGATGCCATACCTGTACTGGATTGTTCAAAAGGATGGCATATGTGGTGTTTCATGCTGTTGTTTCTGTTGAGGGTCCTGGACCCTCGTATAAAAAGGCTGAAGGAGAATGAAGTGTACTGGTTGTCCAAGCATCTTTTTCCATCTCCAGGTTCCTAAAAATTATCTCCGGGTTCCTAAAATCAATGCCATACCTGTACTGGATTATTTAAAAGGATGGTATATGTGGTGTTTCATGCTGTTGTTTCTGTTGAGGGTCCGGGACCCTCGTATAAAAAGGCTGAAGGAGAATGACCTGTACTGGGTGTCCAAGCATCTTTTTCCATCTCCCGGTTCCTAAAAATTATCTCCGGGTTCCTAAAATCGATGCCATACCTGTACTGGATTGTTCAAAAGGATGGCGTATGCAGTGTTTCATGCTGTTGTTTCTGTTGAGGGGCCTGGACCCTCGTATAAAAAGGCTGAAGGAGAACGAAGTGTACTGGTTGTCAAAGCACCTTTTTCCATCTCCCGGTTCCTAAAAATTATCTCTGGGTTCCTAAAATCAATGCCATACCTGTACTGGATTATTCAAAAGGATGGCATATGTGGTGTTTCATGCTGTTGTTTCTGTTGAGGGTCCGGGACCCTCGTATAAAAGGCTGAAGGAGAAAGAAGTGTACTGGGTGTCCAAGCATGTTTTTTGTTCAATTTCCCGGTTCCTAAAAATTATCTCCGGGTTTCTAAAATCGATGCCATACCTGTACTGGTTTATTCAAAAGTATGGCATATGTGGTGTTTCATGCTGTTGTTTCTGTTGAGGGTCCGGGACACTCGTATAAAAAGGCTGAAGGAGAACGACCTGTACTGGGTGTCCAAGCATCTTTTTCCATCTCCCGGTTCCTAAAAATTATCTCTGGGTTCCTAAAATCGATGCCATACCTGTACTGGATTGTTCAAAAGGATGGCATATATGGTGTTTCATGCTGTTGTTTCTGTCGAGGGCCCTGGACCCTCGTATAAAAAGGCTGAAGGAGAATGAAGTGTACTGGTTGTCCAAGTATCTTTTTCCATCTCCCGGTTCCTAAAAATTATCTCCGGGTTCCTAAAATCAATGCCATACCTGTACTGGATTATTTAAAAGGATGGTATATGTGGTGTTTCATGCTGTTGTTTCTGTTGTGGGTCCTGGACCCTCGTATAAAAAGGCTGAATTAGAACGAAGTGTACTGGGTATCCAAGCATGTTTTTTGTTCAATTTCCCGGTTCCTAAAAATTATCTCTGGGTTTCTAAAATCGATGCCATACCTGTACTGGATTGTTCTAAAGGATGGCATATGTGGTGTTTCATGCTGTTGTTTCTGTTGAGGGTCCTGGACCCTCGTATAAAAAGGCTGAAGGAGAATGACCGGTACTGGGTGTCCAAGCACGTTTTTTGTTCAATTTCCCGGTTCCTAAAAATGATCTCCGGGTTCTTAAAATCGATGCCATACCTGTACTCTATTATGCAAAAGGATGGCATATGTGGTGTTTCATGCTGTTGTGCCTGTTGAGGGTCGTGGACCATCGTATAAAAAGGCTGAAGGAGAACGACCTGTACTGGGTGTCCAAGCACGTTTTTTGTTCATTTTCCTGGTTCCTAAAAATTATCTCCGGGTTCCTAAAATCAATGCCATACCTGTTCTGGATTATTCATAAGGATGGCATATGTGGTGTTTCATGCTGTTGTTTCTGTTGAGGGTTCGGGACCCTCGTATAAAAAAGCTGAAAGAGAACGAAGTGTACTGGGTGTCCAAGCATGTTTTTTGTTAAATTTCCCGATTCCTAAAAATTATCTCCGGGTTTCTAAAATCGATGCCATACCTGTACTGGATTATTCAAAAGGATGGCATATGTGGTGTTTCATGCTGTTGTTTCTGTTGAGGGTCCGGGACCCTCGTATAAAAAGGCTGAAGGAGAACGAAGTGTACTGGTTGTCCAAGCATAATTTCCCGGTTCCTAAAAATTATCTCCGGGTTTCTAAAATCGATGCCATACCTGTACTGGATTGTTCAAATGGATGGCATATGTGGTGTTTCATGCTGTTGTTTCTGTTGAGGGTCCTGGACCCTCGTATAAAAAGGCTGAAGGAGAATGACCGGTACTGCGTGTCCAAGCACGTTTTTTGTTCAATTTCCCGGTTCCTAAAAATGATCTCCGGGTTCTTAAAATCGATGCCATACCTGTACTCTATTATGCAAAAGGATGGCATATGTGGTGTTTCATGCTGTTGTGCCTGTTGAGGGTCGTGGACCATCGTATAAAAAGGCTGAAGGAGAACGACCTGTACTGGGTGTCCAAGCACGTTTTTTGTTCATTTTCCTGGTTCCTAAAAATTATCTCCAGGTTCCTAAAATCGATGCCATACCTGTACTCTATTGTGCAAAAGGATGGCATATGTGGTGCTTCATGCTGTTGTGCCTGTTGAGGGTCATGGACCATCGTATAAAAAGGCTGAAGGAGAATGAAGTGTACTGGGTGTCCAAGCATCTTTTTCCATCTCCCGGTTCCTAAAAATTATCTCTGGGTTCCTAAAATCGATGCCATACCTGTACTGGATTGTTCAAACGGATGGCATATGTGGTGTTTCATGCTGTTGTTTCTGTCGAGGGTCCTGGACCCTCGTATAAAAAGGCTGAAGGAGAATGACCTGTACTGGGTGTCCAAGCATCTTTTTCCATCTCCCGGTTCCTAAAAATTATCTCCGGGTTCCTAAAATCAATGCCATACCTGTACTGGATTATTGAAAAGGATGGTATATGTGGTTTTTCATGCTGTTGTTTCTGTTGAGGGTCAGGGACCCTCGTATAAAAACGCTGAAGGCGAACGAAGTGTACTGGGTGTCCAAGCATGTTTTTTGTTCAATTTCCCGGTTCCTATAAATTATCTCTGGGTTTCTAAAATCGATGCCATACCTGTACTGGATTGTTCAAAAGGATAGCATATGTGGTGTTTCATGCTGTTGTTTCTGTTGAGGGTCCTGGACCCTCGTATAAAAAGGCTGAAGGAGAATGACCGGTACTGGGTGTCCAAGCACGTTTTTTGTTCAATTTCCCGGTTCCTAAAAATGATCTCCGGGTTCTTAAAATCGATGCCATACCTGTACTCTATTATGCAAAAGGATGGCATATGTGGTGTTTCATGCTGTTGTGCCTGTTGAGGGTCGTGGACCATCGTATAAAAAGGCTGAAGGAGAACGACCTGTACTGGGTGTCCAAGCACGTTTTTTGTTCATTTTCCTGGTTCCTAAAAATTATCTCCGGGTTCCTAAAATCGATGCCATACCTGTACTCTATTGTGCAAAAGGATGGCATATGTGGTGTTTCATGCTGTTGTGCCTGTTGAGGGTCGTGGACCATCGTATAAAAAGGCTGAAGGAGAACGACCTGTACTGGGTGTCCAAGCACGTTTTTTGTTCATTTTCCCGGTTCCTAAAAATTATCTCTGGGTTCCTAAAATGGATGCCATACCTGTACTGGATTGTTCAAAAGGATGGCATATGTGGTGTTTCATGCTGTTGTTTCTGTTGAGGGTCCTGGACCCTCGTATAAAAAGGCTGATGGAGAATGAAGTGTACTTGTTGTCCAAGCATCTTTGTCCATCTCCCGGTTCCTAAAAATTATCTCCGGGTTCCTAAAATTGATGCCATACCTGTACTGGATTGTTCAAAAGGATGGCATATGTGGTGTTTCATGCTGTTGTTTCATTTGAGGGTCCGGGACCCTCGTATAAAAAGGCTGAAGGAGAACGACCTGTACTGGGTGTCCAAGCATCTTTTTCCATCTCCCGGTTCCTAAAAATTTTCTCTGGGTTCCTAAAATCGATGCCATACCTGTACTGGATTGTTCAGAAGGATGGCATATGTGGTGTTTCATGCTGTTGTTTCTGTCGAGGGTCCTGGACCCTCGTATAAAAAGGCTGAAGGAGAACGAAGTTTACTGGTTGTCCAAGCATCTTTTTCAAACTCCCGGTTCCTAAAAATTATCTCCGGGTTTCTAAAATCGATGCCATACCTGTACTGGATTATTTAAAAGGATGGTATATGTGGTGTTTCATGCTGTTGTTTCTGTTGAGGGTCCGGGACCCTCGTATAAAAAAGCTGAAGGCAAACAACCTGTACTGGGTGTCCAAGCATGTTTTTTGTTCAATTTCCCGGTTCCTAAAATTTATCTCCGGGTTTCTAAAATCGATGCCATACCTGTACTCTCTTGTTCAAAAGGATGGCATATGTGGTGTTTCATGCTGTTGTTTCTGTTGAGGATCCTGGACCCTCGTATAAAAAAGCTGAAGGCGAACAAACTGTACTGGGTGTCCAAGCATCTTTTTCCATCTCCCGTTTCCTAAAAATTATCTCCGGGTTCCTAAAATGTATGCCATACCTGTACTGGATTGTTCAAAAGGATGGCATATGTGGTGTTTCATGCTGTTGTTTCTGTTGAGGCTCCGGGACCCTCATATAAAAAGGCTGAAGGAGAATGACCTGTACTGGGTGTCCAAGCATCTTTTTCCATCTCCCGGTTCCTAAAAATTATCTCCGGGTTCCTAAAATCGATGCCATACCTGTAATGGATTGTTCAAAAGGATGGCGTATGTGGTGTTTCATGCTGTTGTTTCTGTTGAGGGTCCTGGACCCTCGTATAAAAAGGCTGAAGGAGAACGAAGTGTACTGGTTGTCAAAGCACCTTTTTCCATCTCCCGGTTCCTAAAAATTATCTCTGGGTTCCTAAAATCAATGCCATACCTGTACTGGATTATTCAAAAGGATGGCATATGTGGTGTTTCATGCTGTTGTTTCTGTTGAGGGCCCGGGACCCTCGTATAAAAAGGCTGAAGGAGAAAGAAGTGTACTGGGTGTCCAAGCATGTTTTTTGTTCAATTTCCCGGTTCCTAAAAATTATCTCTGGGTTTCTAAAATCAATACAATATATGCAAGAAAAGATAACAGACAGGTGGGTCACACTAGCTGTGTAAATATAGCAATGTTCGTTGCACAATGTAACTGCCCTCGAAACCCCATGCAGCAAATAGATACAGTCACTAATAAACACACTCTCAAATAAGCAGGTATCAGCGTTGATGAATGTATAATATCATAGGAGACAAAGGGAACGCTGGCGTGTCATATGCCAGACTCACCTCAAACTGGTGGTTCCTCAGCTCACAAGGACGAAAAGCTTTCGGCTGACTCGTGCTGAGCAGTGTGTACGTAGGTCACTCTGTGGTTGAAGCTGGCTCCAAATTCGTGCAGACCTCCAAGGGGTAACAGCATCCAAATCGGCATTCGCCTTTATATCCACCTCCGTGTAAGTATATAGGAGGGATAAGAAATCCAATGGTGTCCAGCACAGCGGGTTGATCCGCAGGTAAATCTGCAGCCGCGGCAACTTTGAGGAAAGGTGGGGGGAGGGCAGTTGCAGGAGGAACTGTAGAGACTCCGATTCGGCAGCAAACCAGTGGGTCTGGAGCAATGAACATCAAAAAGAAAGAGTACTGGATGCTCCGATAAAAATAAAACAAATATATTTATTGGTACTTCTTTAAAATAACAGAATCATGGAGAACAAAGAGACACGTTTGCAGGCGCAGCACCAGGGCTTACGCGTTTCGGCTGTGAAGCCTTAATCATAGCATACAGGTGCTGTGCCTGACAGGTGAACTTAACACCTTAGGTTGATTCTCATTGGTTAAAAGAAAATTTAAAAGCAAAAGAAAAACAACCCGCCCGCTTGGAAGTGTCAAGAACTAAATATAGTATAAGTGAAGCAAATACACCATCTCTACTAGTATAGTCCAATAAACAATGAATGGTATAAAGATCCATATGTATACAAACATCGATACAATTATCATTATTAGGAACATAGAAACAAATAGGATGGTTAAAGGACAAAAGGACTAAATATATGTCAAAATGAGAGACAAAAGTATTAGACAAAGGAACTATATATGCCAGGAGAAGATGTAATATATAAATCAACTTAAAAATAGTGTGAGATAAAGTGCAATGCCTAAACCATATGCTGAATAAATGTCAATAGAAAAATAATAATAATTATCAGAAAAATTAGGACTGCTGGTGCAAAAATGCACGAAAGGTACATAGAAATATACGGTATAGTGTAAATGAATATATTAACGCAACTATATAGTACAGAAAAAAGTTCATAACATTAGCTATATGTGAACTAGGAGTATCATATGTATCTAGCCTTATAAAAGTTGCGATGATATGATCAGGAAAGAAAAATATTTAAGAAATAAAATATTAGGAGTAAAAAAGAGAAAAAGCAAAATGACAAGCACAAAATGCTAAATCAAAGTAGGCATTACACCTAGGGGAGATAACAAAGAACTGGAGTTATTCCCAGTAATTTATTAAATCATACCTAGAGTTAAGTCCTTTGGGTATTCTGGTGTCGAGTTTAAACATCCAAAATGCTTCTCGTTTGGCTAATAGTTTACTGAGGTTACCACCTCTACTAGGCAGGACCACTTTTTCGATGATACACCATTTTAGTGATGTGAGGTTATTGCCATGTTTGCCATAAAAATGGAGTACCAATGGAGTAGTGGCTTTTCCTATATTGAAAGATGACAAGTGTTCCCTGAATCTGGAGTTCATATCCCTGGAGGTGAGTCCTACATACTGCAGGTGACATTCGGTACAGGAAATGAGGTATATGACATTGCTAGCTGTGCAATTGAGACAGGTTTTGATGTCAAATGTCTGGCCGGTAATATAAGACATGAAATTATTGGTGACCTGGACAAAGTCACAAGGTTTGCAACGTCTGCTGCCACATTTGAACATCCCTGCGTGTCTCAACCACGAACTTTGATTAGTCTCGATTTTCTTGAGTTCTGTAGGTGCTAGGATACCCCCTAGTGTGTTACTTTTTCTATAGGAACATTTTAGCCCCTTCTCCACTGTAGTAACTAATTTGTCGTCAGCAGCCAGTAAGGCAAAATGTTTTTTGACTATACTGCATACTTTATTGTACTCTGTGCTAAACTGTGTAACAAAGTACACTCCTTGGGACGATTTTGATCTATCATTTTTCGGTTTGTCTTGTAAGAGTGTCTTCCTATCTATAAGTTCAAGGGACTTTTTGGCCCTTGTGACATCGTGTGAAGGATACCCTCTTTCCCGAAGTCTGGCTGACAGAGAATCAGCTTCTTTGTCATAGATAACTCTGTCAGAACAATTTCTCTTCAATCTGGTAAATTGTCCCTTGGCAACAGCGTATCTCATTTGTATGGGATGGCTGCTGTTGCCATGCAACAGGGTATTGCCAGATATGGGTTTACGATACACGCTCATGGAGACACCACCATCTTGAGCGCCCGTAAGAGTGAGATCCAGAAAATTTATATGCGTCTTATGTACCTCATAAGTGAATTTTAGGTTCAAATCGTTAGTATTCAGAAATTCCAAGAAAAGTGGCACATCTGACTGTCTGCCTGACCAGACCAAGAGGAGGTCATCGATATATCTCCTGTAAAATTTGATATTTTGTTTGAAGGGATTCCCATCTCCAAAAATGTGGCACAGCTCCCACCAACCCAGGTAAAGGTTGGCGTACGAGGGAGCAAACTTAGCTCCCATGGCTGTGCCACATCTCTGGAGATAGAAATCTCCCTCAAACATGAAAAAATTGTGTGTGAGTAGGAACTCAATTACAATGATAATAAAATTTTGAAACTCTAGGGATAGGTCACTGTAGTTTTGGAGAAAGGAGGAAATTGCTTGCAGGCCTTGTGTATGAGGTATAGACGAATACAGGGCTACTGCATCTATGGTTAACCAAGCATATTCATGGCTCCATTGAAACGTCTCCAGGATGTTAATTATATGTTTTGTATCGCGAACATATGATACTAAAGAAAGTACCATAGGTTGCAAGATCGAATCTACCCACTGTGAGAGGTGCTCCAAAAGGGAGTCAATCCCACTCACAATGGGTCTGCCTTGTACTTGTGTAATGCTTTTGTGCACTTTTGGAAAGTGATGGAAACAGGGGATCCTTGGAAATTGTACATCAAGATATTTAACAGTCTTATCATCCAGGAAACCCTGTTCCCTACCATCATCCAGAATGTGTTTCAATTGTGATTTAAAGATATTGGTGGGATCCCTGTGAAGTTTTTCATAATCGTCTGTATTATGAAGCTGACGTTTGGCCTCAGCAATGTAGTCACTCCTATTCATTACAACTACTGCCCCGCCTTTGTCGGCGGGGCGTATGACTATCTGATTGTTGCCCTTGAGTTCAGCTAGGGCATTTTTCTGTTTAAGAGTAAGGTTTTGTCTAACTTTCTTGGTTTCTTTATGACGCTTGATTAGATCCATCTCAACTCTCTGTTGGTAAGTTTCTAGGATTTGACCTCTACTCATGATAGGATAGAAGCTAGATTTCTCCATAAGTGTGGTACTTCTGTTGGTGAGATCTGTCTCTGTGCTAGATTCAGTTGCTAGAGTTTGAAGAGCAACTATATCACACATTTCTGCAAAATCACTGATGTTATTAGTCATAGGTGGTGTAAGTGTGGCTCGTTCAGCTGACGCAGTGTTTGTACTGAAAAAATGTTTTTTCAGGGTCAAGTTTCTTATAAGGCGATTTACATCTATAAGTGTCTGAAAAAGATTGAAACTGCTCGTGGGTGAAAAGCCTAAACCTAAAGCTAAAACAGAATGTTGTTGTGGTGTTAAATTCACAGATGAAAGGTTAATGACATTTGTAATCATTTGTATTTGCTCAGTGGTTTGTTCCCCCTCCGAGGATATCTGGCTTGACCGACTTTGGTCGGTCCTCCATTGTGTGTTTGATCTGGGGCCTGTGGAAAAACCTGTTCCAGATCATTGGAGGCTATACCGGTGTTTGGTATAACTAAAGTGGGGGGAGCATTAGGCATATTAGTTGTTATATAACGATTGTTGGTATGTTCTTGTGAGTATTGCTCTTTATGTCTCACTATGGGTGCATTGTCTAGAGCTGGTGTGTATGTCTGTTTATTTTTGAGTATGCCTATAGGGAAGGATGGCATATTTTGGGCAATGGGGATGTCGCTAGTTGTAGGAGGGGCAGCAGAAGGCGTAGCTAGTTTGTTACCCTCATCAGAGGAGCCATCATTGTCGCTACTTGAGAAAGAGACATTTCTAGAGTTAGATCTATGTCTTCTACGTCCTCTGTTGCCCCTCCGTGTACCTGAGGGAAATTGATTGCGTCTGTATTCTCCCCTTTGCTTACGATTCCAAATATATACAGAGTCACTCTGGTAATCAGAGCGATCTCTTAAAAATTTGGAATGCTTGTTTTCCATTATTAGGCTTTTGCCTCTTGCTACCATGCCCCTAAGAATAGAATCAAATTTAACAAATTGAGGGTCTGAAATACGTTTGTCCATTTCGACTTGTAAGTCCATAATCTCTTTTTTGATAGTGTCCAGTTGTTTGGATTTGTAGCTTCTTAACATCAGCATCAGTCGGGAAGAGCATTCAGAAAGGACCTCGTTCCAATTTTTTACGAATTCTTTGTCGCTGGTATCCACATCAAAGGAAGGAAATTTGAAAACTCTCAATCCTCTCGGTATCATGCCTTCTTGTATATATTTATCGAAGGCCCATACGTCCCATTGCACTTTGCACTCTTTTAGGAGTAACGACTCCATTAATTCAAAAAGAGAACTGAGTGAGAGAACCTCCTTGCTGTCTGAAAAGATCTGTTCGTAATCAGACTGATGATTACTCCTGGCTGTTGCAGGCATTAATGAAAAGAAGTCTCTGTTGGTATTTGCTTGACTAGTATTAGACAGTTGGTTCTCCATGTTAATAAAGTGGTAGAGATCTCAAACAGTCCCAAGTGTGAAAAAGCTCTGCACCTGCTGTATCCTAAAGGTACCTCCAGTAGTACCTGAGAGAACACAATATATGCAAGAAAAGATAACAGACAGGTGGGTCACACTAGCTGTGTAAATATAGCAATGTTCGTTGCACAATGTAACTGCCCTCGAAACCCCATGCAGCAAATAGATACAGTCACTAATAAACACACTCTCAAATAAGCAGGTATCAGCGTTGATGAATGTATAATATCATAGGAGACAAAGGGAACGCTGGCGTGTCATATGCCAGACTCACCTCAAACTGGTGGTTCCTCAGCTCACAAGGACGAAAAGCTTTCGGCTGACTCGTGCTGAGCAGTGTGTACGTAGGTCACTCTGTGGTTGAAGCTGGCTCCAAATTCGTGCAGACCTCCAAGGGGTAACAGCATCCAAATCGGCATTCGCCTTTATATCCACCTCCGTGTAAGTATATAGGAGGGATAAGAAATCCAATGGTGTCCAGCACAGCGGGTTGATCCGCAGGTAAATCTGCAGCCGCGGCAACTTTGAGGAAAGGTGGGGGGAGGGCAGTTGCAGGAGGAACTGTAGAGACTCCGATTCGGCAGCAAACCAGTGGGTCTGGAGCAATGAACATCAAAAAGAAAGAGTACTGGATGCTCCGATAAAAATAAAACAAATATATTTATTGGTACTTCTTTAAAATAACAGAATCATGGAGAACAAAGAGACACGTTTGCAGGCGCAGCACCAGGGCTTACGCGTTTCGGCTGTGAAGCCTTAATCATAGCATACAGGTGCTGTGCCTGACAGGTGAACTTAACACCTTAGGTTGATTCTCATTGGTTAAAAGAAAATTTAAAAGCAAAAGAAAAACAACCCGCCCGCTTGGAAGTGTCAAGAACTAAATATAGTATAAGTGAAGCAAATACACCATCTCTACTAGTATAGTCCAATAAACAATGAATGGTATAAAGATCCATATGTATACAAACATCGATACAATTATCATTATTAGGAACATAGAAACAAATAGGATGGTTAAAGGACAAAAGGACTAAATATATGTCAAAATGAGAGACAAAAGTATTAGACAAAGGAACTATATATGCCAGGAGAAGATGTAATATATAAATCAACTTAAAAATAGTGTGAGATAAAGTGCAATGCCTAAACCATATGCTGAATAAATGTCAATAGAAAAATAATAATAATTATCAGAAAAATTAGGACTGCTGGTGCAAAAATGCACGAAAGGTACATAGAAATATACGGTATAGTGTAAATGAATATATTAACGCAACTATATAGTACAGAAAAAAGTTCATAACATTAGCTATATGTGAACTAGGAGTATCATATGTATCTAGCCTTATAAAAGTTGCGATGATATGATCAGGAAAGAAAAATATTTAAGAAATAAAATATTAGGAGTAAAAAAGAGAAAAAGCAAAATGACAAGCACAAAATGCTAAATCAAAGTAGGCATTACACCTAGGGGAGATAACAAAGAACTGGAGTTATTCCCAGTAATTTATTAAATCATACCTAGAGTTAAGTCCTTTGGGTATTCTGGTGTCGAGTTTAAACATCCAAAATGCTTCTCGTTTGGCTAATAGTTTACTGAGGTTACCACCTCTACTAGGCAGGACCACTTTTTCGATGATACACCATTTTAGTGATGTGAGGTTATTGCCATGTTTGCCATAAAAATGGAGTACCAATGGAGTAGTGGCTTTTCCTATATTGAAAGATGACAAGTGTTCCCTGAATCTGGAGTTCATATCCCTGGAGGTGAGTCCTACATACTGCAGGTGACATTCGGTACAGGAAATGAGGTATATGACATTGCTAGCTGTGCAATTGAGACAGGTTTTGATGTCAAATGTCTGGCCGGTAATATAAGACGTGAAATTATTGGTGACCTGGACAAAGTCACAAGGTTTGCAACGTCTGCTGCCACATTTGAACATCCCTGCGTGTCTCAACCACGAACTTTGATTAGTCTCGATTTTCTTGAGTTCTGTAGGTGCTAGGATACCCCCTAGTGTGTTACTTTTTCTATAGGAACATTTAGCCCCTTCTCCACTGTAGTAACTAATTTGTCGTCAGCAGCCAGTAAGGCAAAATGTTTTTTTTTTTTGACCCTGAAAAACATTTTTTCAGTACAAACACTGCGTCAGCTGAACGAGCCACACTTACACCACCTATGACTAATAACATCAGTGATTTTGCAGAAATGTGTGATATAGTTGCTCTTCAAACTCTAGCAACTGAATCTAGCACAGAGACAGATCTCACCAACAGAAGTACCACACTTATGGAGAAATCTAGCTTCTATCCTATCATGAGTAGAGGTCAAATCCTAGAAACTTACCAACAGAGAGTTGAGATGGATCTAATCAAGCTTCATAAAGAAACCAAGAAAGTTAGACAAAACCTTACTCTTAAACAGAAAAATGCCCTAGCTGAACTCAAGGGCAACAATCAGATAGTCATACGCCCCGCCGACAAAGGCGGGGCAGTAGTTGTAATGAATAGGAGTGACTACATTGCTGAGGCCAAACGTCAGCTTCATAATACAGACGATTATGAAAAACTTCACAGGGATCCCACCAATATCTTTAAATCACAATTGAAACACATTCTGGATGATGGTAGGGAACAGGGTTTCCTGGATGATAAGACTGTTAAATATCTTGATGTACAATTTCCAAGGATCCCCTGTTTCCATCACTTTCCAAAAGTGCACAAAAGCATTACACAAGTACAAGGCAGACCCATTGTGAGTGGGATTGACTCCCTTTTGGAGCACCTCTCACAGTGGGTAGATTCGATCTTGCAACCTATGGTACTTTCTTTAGTATCATATGTTCGCGATACAAAACATATAATTAACATCCTGGAGACGTTTCAATGGAGCCATGAATATGCTTGGTTAACCATAGATGCAGTAGCCCTGTATTCGTCTATACCTCATACACAAGGCCTGCAAGCAATTTCCTCCTTTCTCCAAAACTACAGTGACCTATCCCTAGAGTTTCAAAATTTTATTATCATTGTAATTGAGTTCCTACTCACACACAATTTTTTCATGTTTGAGGGAGATTTCTATCTCCAGAGATGTGGCACAGCCATGGGAGCTAAGTTTGCTCCCTCGTACGCCAACCTTTACCTGGGTTGGTGGGAGCTGTGCCACATTTTTGGAGATGGGAATCCCTTCAAACAAAATATCAAATTTTACAGGAGATATATCGATGACCTCCTCTTGGTCTGGTCAGGCAGACAGTCAGATGTGCCACTTTTCTTGGAATTTCTGAATACTAACGATTTGAACCTAAAATTCACTTATGAGGTACATAAGACGCATATAAATTTTCTGGATCTCACTCTTACGGGCGCTCAAGATGGTGGTGTCTCCATGAGCGTGTATCGTAAACCCATATCTGGCAATACCCTGTTGCATGGCAACAGCAGCCATCCCATACAAATGAGATACGCTGTTGCCAAGGGACAATTTACCAGATTGAAGAGAAATTGTTCTGACAGAGTTATCTATGACAAAGAAGCTGATTCTCTGTCAGCCAGACTTCGGGAAAGAGGGTATCCTTCACACGATGTCACAAGGGCCAAAAAGTCCCTTGAACTTATAGATAGGAAGACACTCTTACAAGACAAACCGAAAAATGATAGATCAAAATCGTCCCAAGGAGTGTACTTTGTTACACAGTTTAGCACAGAGTACAATAAAGTATGCAGTATAGTCAAAAAACATTTTGCCTTACTGGCTGCTGACGACAAATTAGTTACTACAGTGGAGAAGGGGCTAAAATGTTCCTATAGAAAAAGTAACACACTAGGGGGTATCCTAGCACCTACAGAACTCAAGAAAATCGAGACTAATCAAAGTTCGTGGTTGAGACACGCAGGGATGTTCAAATGTGGCAGCAGACGTTGCAAACCTTGTGACTTTGTCCAGGTCACCAATAATTTCATGTCTTATATTACCGGCCAGACATTTGACATCAAAACCTGTCTCAATTGCACAGCTAGCAATGTCATATACCTCATTTCCTGTACCGAATGTCACCTGCAGTATGTAGGACTCACCTCCAGGGATATGAACTCCAGATTCAGGGAACACTTGTCATCTTTCAATATAGGAAAAGCCACTACTCCATTGGTACTCCATTTTTATGGCAAACATGGCAATAACCTCACATCACTAAAATGGTGTATCATCGAAAAAGTGGTCCTGCCTAGTAGAGGTGGTAACCTCAGTAAACTATTAGCCAAACGAGAAGCATTTTGGATGTTTAAACTCGACACCAGAATACCCAAAGGACTTAACTCTAGGTATGATTTAATAAATTACTGGGAATAACTCCAGTTCTTTGTTATCTCCCCTAGGTGTAATGCCTACTTTGATTTAGCATTTTGTGCTTGTCATTTTGCTTTTTCTCTTTTTTACTCCTAATATTTTATTTCTTAAATATTTTTCTTTCCTGATCATATCATCGCAACTTTTATAAGGCTAGATACATATGATACTCCTAGTTCACATATAGCTAATGTTATGAACTTTTTTCTGTACTATATAGTTGCGTTAATATATTCATTTACACTATACCGTATATTTCTATGTACCTTTCGTGCATTTTTGCACCAGCAGTCCTAATTTTTCTGATAATTATTATTATTTTTCTATTGACATTTATTCAGCATATGGTTTAGGCATTGCACTTTATCTCACACTATTTTTAAGTTGATTTATATATTACATCTTCTCCTGGCATATATAGTTCCTTTGTCTAATACTTTTGTCTCTCATTTTGACATATATTTAGTCCTTTTGTCCTTTAACCATCCTATTTGTTTCTATGTTCCTAATAATGATAATTGTATCGATGTTTGTATACATATGGATCTTTATACCATTCATTGTTTATTGGACTATACTAGTAGAGATGGTGTATTTGCTTCACTTATACTATATTTAGTTCTTGACACTTCCAAGCGGGCGGGTTGTTTTTCTTTTGCTTTTAAATTTTCTTTTAACCAATGAGAATCAACCTAAGGTGTTAAGTTCACCTGTCAGGCACAGCACCTGTATGCTATGATTAAGGCTTCACAGCCGAAACGCGTAAGCCCTGGTGCTGCGCCTGCAAACGTGTCTCTTTGTTCTCCATGATTCTGTTATTTTAAAGAAGTACCAATAAATATATTTGTTTTATTTTTATCGGAGCATCCAGTACTCTTTCTTTTTGATTTTCTAAAATCAATGCCATACCTGTACTGGATTATTCAAAAGGATGGCATATGTGGTGTTTCATGCTGTTGTTTCTGTTGAGGGTCCGGGACCCTCGTATAAAAAGGCTGAAGGAGAAAGAAGTGTACTGGGCGTCCAAGCATGTTTTTTGTTCAATTTCCTGGTTCCTAAAAATTATCTCTGGGTTTCTAAAATCGATGCTAACAATAGTAATACTTAACACAACCTAGTTACCTTGGCTCCCAGACCGCATGTCTTATTGTTATATTTTGTCAGGGTACTCAGTCAGGCCATATAGAACTCCCCGGATAGGTGGAGTAACACGTATTAAAGTGCTAAGAATAGTACTACTTAACACAACCTTGTTACCATGGGTCCCAGACCGCATGTCTTGTTGTTATATTGTGTCAGGGTAATCAGGCAGGCCGTATAGACCTCCCCCGAAAGAGGGAGTTACAGGGATTAAAGTGCTAAGAATAGTACTACTTAACACAACCTAGTTACCATGGCTCCCAGACTGCATATCTTATTGTTATATTTTGTCAGGGTAATCAGGCAGGCCATATAGACCTCCCCCGATAGGGGTAGTAAAATGGATTAAAGTGCTAAGAATAGTACTACTTAACACAACCTAATTACCATGGGTCCCAGACCGCATGTCTTGTTGTTATATTTTGTCAGGGTAATCAGGCAGGCCCTATAGACCTCCCCCGATAGGGGGAGTTACAGGGATTAAAGTGCTAAGAATGGTACTACTTAACACAACCTAGTTACCATGGCTCCCAGACCGCATGTCTTATTGTTATGTTTTGTCAGGGTAATCAGGCAGACCATATAGACCTCCCCCGTTAGGGGGAGTAAAATGGATTAAACTGCTAAGAATAGTACTACTTAAAACAACCTTAACATGGGTCCCAGACCGCATGTCTTATTGTTATATTTTGTCAGGGTAATCAGGCAGGCCATATAGACCTCCCCCGATATGGGGAGTAACAGGTATTAAACTGCTAAGAACAGTACTACTTAACACAACCTAGTTACCATGGGTCCCAGACCGCATGTCTTGTTGTGATACTTTGTCAGGGTAATCATGCAGGCCATATAGACCTCCCCAGATAGGGGGAGTAACAGGTATTAAAGTGCTAAGAATAGTACTACTTAACACAACCTAGTTACCATGGGTACCAGACCGCATGTCTTGTTGTTATATTTTGTCAGGGTAATCATGCAGGCCATATAGACCTCCCCCGATAGGGGGAGTAAAAGGGATTAAAGTGCTAAGAATAGTACTACTAAACACAACCTAATTATGATGGGTCCCAGACCGCATGTTTTAGTATTATACTTTGTCAGGGTAATCATGCAGGCCATATAGACCTCCCCCGATATGGGGAGTAACAGGTATTAAACTGCTAAGAACAGTACTACTTAACACAACCTAGTTACCATGGATCCCAGACCGCATGTCTTGTTGTGATAATTTGTCAAGGTAATCATGCAGGCCATATAGACCTCCCCCAATAGGGGGAGTTACAGGGATTAAAGTGCTAAGAATAGTACTACTTAACACAACCTAGTTACCATGGGTCCCAGACCGCATGTTTTATTGTTATACTTTGTCAGGGTAATTATATATCTATCAAATCAATCTATTTATCTTCTATCGATTCTATCTAACTATCAATCTATGTATATCTATCTTCTATCTATCTCGTTGCCGGACTGATTTGAGACAGCCACTTGTGTTTAGGCCAAATTTGAAGTAGGAGGACAGACCAATCATCTTCTTCCATCTCCCTGTTCCAAAAATGCAGGCCATATAGACCTCCCCCGATAGGGGGAGGAACAGGTAGTAAACTGCTAAGAATAGTACTAATTAACACACTACGGGTCCCAGACCGCATGTCTTATTTTTATACTCTGTCAGGGAAATTATATATCTATCAAATCTATCTATTTATCTATCGAATCTATCTAACTATCAATCGTATCTATCAAATATAAATTGCATCTATTGATCTATGTAATTCGTATCTATCAAATGTATATTACATCTTTTGATCTATGTAATTCGTATCTATCAAATGTATATTGCATCGATTGATCTATGTAATTCGTATCTATCAAATGTATATTGCATCTATTGATCTATGTAATTTGTATCTATCATATGTATATTGCATCTATTGATCTATGTAATCTATGTATCTATCTATCAAATCTATCTCGTGGTTGTGCAAATGGACTGTTTGTGGTGCGTTACACGGGGAGTTTGGTCTGTCACTGTGAAGCGGGCATGACCCTTACACTACCTGATCGATACAACATCATACCTGATGTTTTAAAGCATGTTATTAAAAAAAAAATTAGGAATGTTAGGTGATTAAGGCCCTTTATGGGTTAAAACCAGACTCTGCATCAACTATGTAATTTTCCGTGTGAGTTTTGCCATGGATCCCCCTCCGGCATGCCACAGTCCAGGTGTTAGTCCCCTTGAAACAACTTTTCCATCACTATTGTGGCCAGAAAGAGTCCTTGCGGGTTTTAAAGTTCGCCTGCCTATTGAAGTCAATAGCGGTTTGCGCGGTTCGCCGGTTTGCGAACAGTAGCAGAAGTTCGAGTCCGCCGTTCGCGAACCAAAATTTTAAGGTTCACGACATCACTAGATATGACATCTAAATCTAGATTACTATCTCTTTCTTTCCAAGGTAATAATTTATTTGGTTCTCAGTTGGATTCTATTATTTCAACTCTCACTGGGGGAAATGGAGTTTTTCTGACTTAGGATAAAAAACCTAAGTGTAAATCTAAGGCCTCTAACCATTTTTGTTACTTTCTTCAAAATAAGGAACAAAAACTCAATCCTTCCCCCAAGGAATCTGTTTCCAATTGGAAGCCTTCCTCAAATTGGAATAAATCCAAGCCATTTAAGAAACCAAATTCAGCCCCTAAGTCCGCATGAAGGTGCGGCCCTCATTCCATCTCAGCTGGTAGGGGGCAGATTAAGGTTTTTCAAGGATATTTGGATAAATTCTGTCCAAAATCAATGGATTCAGAGCATTGTCTCTCAAGGGTATCGAATAGGATTCAGAGTAAGATCTCCTGTGAGAAGATTTTTTCTCTCATGTATCCCAGCAAATCCAGTAAAAGCTCAGGCTTTCCTGAAGTGTGTTTCAGACTTGGAGTCTTCAGGGGTAAACATGCCAGTTCCTTTTCAGGAACAAGGTTTGGGGTTTTATTCAAATCTATTCATTGTCCCAAAGAAGGAAAATTTATTCAGACCAGTTCTGGATCTGAAAATTTTGAATCGTTATGTAAGAGTACCAACTTTCCAGATGGTGACTTTAAGGACTATTCTGCCTTTTGTTCAGCGGGGACATTATATGTCCACAATAGACTTGCAGTATTCCGATTCATCCAGAACATTATCAGTTACTGAGATTCTCTTTTCTAGACAAGAATTACCAATTTGTTGCTCTTCCATTTGGCCTAGCAACAGCTCCAAGAATCTTTTCAAAGGTTCTAGGTGCCCTACTCTCTTTAATCAGAGAACAGGGTATTGCAGTGTTTCCTTATTTGGACGATATCTTGGTACTAGCTCAGTTTCTTTCATGTAATTGGCAAGAGTCCATGAGCTAGTGACATATGGGATATACAATCCTACCAGGAGGGGCAAAGTTTCCCAAACCTCAAAATGCCTATAAATACACCCCTCACCACACCCACAATTCAGTTTTACCAACTTTTTCTCCTATGGAGGTGGTGAAGTAAGTTTGTGCTAAGATTTCTACTTTGATATGCGCTTCTCAGCATTGTTGAAGCCCGATTCCTCTCAGAGTAGCGAATGTCAGAGGGACGTGAAGGGATTATCACCTATTGAATACGATGATTTCTCTAACGGGGGTCTTTTTCATGGGTTCTCTGTTATCGGTCGTAGAGATTCATCTCCTGCCTCCCTTTTCAGATCGACGATATACTCTCAATTTACCATTACCTCTACTAATAACTGTTTTAGTACTGGTTTGGCTATCTGCTATATGTGGATGGGTGTCTTTTGGTAAGAATGTTTTCATTACTTAAGACACTCTCAGCTATGGTTTGGCACTTTATGCAAATTATATAAAGTTCTAAATATATGTATTGTACTTATATTTGCCATGAGTCAGGTTCATGTATTTCCTTTTGCAGACTGTCAGTTTCATATTTGGGAATATAAACACTTTAAGAAATGTATTTCTTACCTGGGGTTTTTAGTATTTTTTCAATTTGGCTACTTTTTGCAATTGCGGGTGTTAGGCCCGCGGGTGCATTAAATGTTAGACTTTATTGCGTCATTTTTGGCGTGAACTTTTTTGGCGCGGAAAAATACGTTTTGACGCAACTTCATCATTTTCGGCGTCATATGTGACGCCGAGACCTTTCACACGGCGGTGTCATTAGTGACGCAAGTGTGTCATTTCCGGTCATTTTTGGCGCCAAAAAAGTTTACGTTACGTTGTGCGTCATACTTGGCGCCAAATTTTCTTCATTATTTCAATACTCCATTGTTGTTTGCCTCCTGCTTTCTTTTCTATCAAGAGGCCTATGCTTTTGTATTTGTTCCCATTCCTGAAACTGTCATTTAAGGAAATAGATAATTTTGCTTTATATGTTGTTTTTTCTCTTACATTGAGCAAGATGTCTCAATCTGATCCTGCCTCTGAAGTTTCTGCTGGAACATTGCTGCCTGACATCGGTTCTACCAAAGCTAAGTGCATTTGTTGTAAAATTGGAGAAATTATTCCACCGAATATCATTTGTAATAGTTGTCATGATAAACTTTTACATGCAGATAGTGTTTCTATCAGTAATAGTACATTGCCAGTTGCAGTTCCTTCAACTTCTAATGTGCATGATATACCTGTAAATTTTAAAGAATTTGTTTCTGATTCTATTATGAAGGCTTTGTCTGCATTTCCACCTTCTAATAAACGTAAAAGGTCTTTTAAAAATTCTCATTTAGCTGATGAAATTTCAAATGACCAACAACATAATAATTCATCCTCTTCTGATGAGGATCTATCTGAAACAGAAGATCCTTCCTCAGATATTGACACTGACAAATCTACTTATTTATTTAAAATAGAGTATATGTGTTCTTTATTAAAAGAAGTGTTAATTACTTTGGATATTGAGGTAACCAGTCCTTTTGACGTTCAGTCTAATAAACGTTTAAATGCTGTTTTTAAACCTCCTGTGGTTTCCCCAGGTGTTTTTCCCATTCCTGAGGCTATTTCTGATATGATTTCTAGGGAATGGAATAAGCCAGGTACTTCCTTTATTCCTTCTTCAAGGTTTAAGAGATTGTATCCTTTACCAGCAAAATCTATAGAGTTTTGGGAAAAAATCCCCAAAGTTGATGGGGCTATTTCTACTCTTGCTAAACGTACCACTATTCCTATGGAAGATAGCACTTCCTTTAAGGATCCTTTAGATAGGAAACTTGAATCTTATCTAAGGAAGGCCTATTTATATTCAGGTCATCTTCTCAGACCTGCTATTTCTTTGGGTGATGTTGTGGCTGCATCAACTTTCTGGTTGGAAAATTTAGCGTAACATGAATTGGATTTTGACATATCTAGCATTGTTCGCTTACTGCAACATGCTAATTATTTTATTTGTGATGCCATTTTTGATATGATCAAAATTGATGTTAGATCCATGTCTTTAGCTGTATTAGCTAGAAGAGCTTTGTGGCTTAAATCTTGGAATGCTGATATGTCATCTAAATCTAGATTACTATCTCTTTCTTTCCAAGGTAATAATTTATTTGGTTCTCAGTTGGATTCTATTATTTCAACTATCACTGGAGGAAAAGGAGTTTTTTTGCCTCAGGATAAAAAAACCTAAGGGTAAATCTAAGGCTTCTAACTGTTTTCGTTCCTTTCGTCAGAATAAGGAACAAAACTCAATCCTCCTCCCAAGGAATCTGCTTCCAATTGGAAGCCTTCCTCAAATTGGAATAAATCCAAGCCATTTAGGAAACCAAAGTCTGCCCGTAAGTCTGCATGAAGGTGCGGCCCTCATTCCAGCTCAGCTGGTAGGGGGCAGATTAAGGTTTTTCAAGGATTTTTGGATGTAATCTGTCCAAAATCATTGGATTCAGAGCATTGCCTCTCAAGGGTATCGAATAGGATTCAAAGTAAGACCTCCTGTGAGAAGATTTTTTCTCTCACGCATCCCTGTAAATCCAGTAAAAGCTCAGGCTTTTCTGAAGGGCGTTTCAGACCTGGAGTCTTCAGGGGTAATCATGCCAATTCCTCCTCAGGAACAAGGTTTGGGGTTTTATTCAAACCTATTCATTGTACCAAAGAAAGAAAATGTGTTCAGACCAGTTCTGGATCTGAAATTTTTGAATCGTTATGTAAGAGTACCAACTTTCAAGATGGTGACTTTAAGGACTATTCTGCCTTTTGTTCAGCAAGGACATTATATGTCCACAAAAGACTTGCAGGATGCATACCTTCATATTCTGATTCATCCAGAACACTTTCAGTTTCTGAGATTCTCTTTTCTAGACAAGCATTACCAATTTGTTGTTCTTCCATTTGGCCTAGCAACATCTCCAAGAATCTTTTCGAAGGTTCTGGGTGCCCTACTATCTGTAATCAGAGAACAGGGTATTGTGGTGTTTCCTTATTTGGATGATATCTTGGTACTAGCTCAGTCTTTACATACTGCAGAATCTCACACGAATCAACTAGTGTTGTTTCTTCGGAAACATGGTTGGAGGATCAATTTACCAAAAAGTTTCTTGATTCCTCAGACAAGGGTCACCTTTTTATGCTTCCAGATAGATTCAGTGTCCATGACTCTGTCTCTAACAGACAAGAGACGTTTAAAATTGGTCGCAGCATGCCGGCTCCTTCAGTCTCAGTCATTCCCTTCAGTGGCTATGTGCATGGAAGTTTTAGGTCTCATGACTGCAGCATCGGACGCAATCCCCTTTGCTCATTTTCACATGAGACCTCTACAGCTTTGTATGCTGAATCAATGGTGCAGGGATTATACAAAGATATCACAATTAATATCCTTGAATCCCAATGTACGACACTCTCTGACATGGTGGATAGATCACCATCGTTTTGTTCAAGGGGCTTCTTTTGTTCGCCCAACCTGGACTGTGATCACAACAGATGCAAGTCTTTCAGGTTGGGGAGCTGTTTGGGGATCTCTGACAGCACAAGGGGTTTGGAAATCTCAAGAGGCGAGATTACCAATAAATATTTTAGTACTCCGTGCAATTCTCAGGGCTCTTCATTTCTGGCCTCTGCTAAAGAGAGAACCGTTCATTTGTTTTCAGACAGACAATATCACAACTGTGGTTTATGTCAATCATCAGGGTGGGACTCACAGTCCCCAAGCTATGAAAGAAGTATCTCGGATACTTGCCTGGGCAGAATCCAGCTCCTGTCTAATCTCTGCGGTGCATATCCCAGGCGTAGACAATTGGGAGGCGGATTATCTCAGCCATCAGACTTTACATCCAGGGGAGTGGTCTCTCCATCCAGATGTGTTTTCTCAGATTGTTCAGATGTGGGGGCTTCCGGAGATAGATCTCATGGCCTCTCATCTAAACAAGAAACTTCCCAGATACCTGTCCAGATCCAGGGATGTTCAGGCGGAAGCAGTGGATGCGCTGACACTTCCTTGGTGTTATCAACCTTCTTACATCTTCCCGCCTCTAGTTCTCCTTCCAAGAGTGATCTCCAAAATCATCATGGAACAGTCTTTTGTGTTGCTGGTGGCTCCAGCATGGCCACACAGGTTTTGGTATGCGGATCTGGTTCGGATGTCCAGTTGCCCACCTTGGCCACTTCCGTTACGGCCGGACCTACTATCTCAAGGTCCGTTTTTCCATTAGGATCTCAAATCATTAAATTTGAAGGTATGGAAATTGAACGCTTAGTTCTGAGTCATAGAGGTTTCTCTGACTCAGTGATTAATACTATGTTACAAGCTCGTAAATCTGTCTCTAGAAAGATTTATTATAGAGTTTGGAAGACTTACATTTCATAACATTTCATGTTCTCATAAATTCTCCTGGCATTCTTTTAGAATTCCTAGAATTTTACAGTTCCTTCAGGATGGTTTGGATAAGGGTTTGTCTGCAAGTTCCTTGAAAGGACAAATCTCTGCTCTTTCTGTTTTATTTCACAGAAAGATTGCTATACTTCCTGATATTCACTGTTTTGTACAGGCTTTAGTTCGTATTAAGCCTGTCATTAAATCAATTTCTCCTCCTTGGAGTCTTAATTTGGTTCGGAAGGCTTTACAGGCTCCTCCATTTGAGCCTATGCATTCTTTGGACATTAAACTACTTTCCTGGAAAGTGTTGTTCCTTTTGGCTATTTCTTCTGCTAGAAGAGTTTCTGAGCTATCTGCTCTTTCTTGTGAGTCTCCTTTTCTGATTTTTTATCAGGATAAGGCAGTTTTGACTTCTTTTCAATTTTTACCTAAGGTTGTGAATTCTAACAACATTAATAGATAAATTGTTGTCCCTTCCTTGTGTCCTAATCCTAAGAATTCTTTGGAGAGATCCTTACATTCTTTGGATGTGGTAAGAGCTTTGAAATATTATATGGAAGCTACTAAAAATTTCAGGAAGACTTCCAGTTTATTTGTTTTATTTTCTGGTCCTAGGAAAGGTCAGAAAGCTTCTGCTATTTCCTTGGCTTCTTGGTTGAAACTTTTGATTCATCAAGCTTATTTAGAGTCGGGTCAAACCCCGCCTCATAGAATTACAGCTCATTCTACTAGATCAGTCTCCACTTCGTGGGCTTTAAGAATTAAGCTTCAGTTGATCAGATTTGCAAAGCAGCAACTTGGTCCTCTTTGCATACATTTACTAAATTCTACCATTTTGATGTATTTGCTTCTTCGGAAGCAGTTTTTGGTAGAAAAGTTCTTCAGGCAGCTGTTTCAATTTGATTCTTCTGCTTTTGATTTAAGTTTTTTTCTTTCAAAAGTGAAAAATACTTATTTTTTGGGTTGTGGATTATTTTTTTAGCGGAATATGGCTTTTTTTATTTTATTCCCTCCCTCTCTAGTGACTCTTGAGTGGAAGACTCCACATCTTGGGTATTGATATCCCATATGTCACTAGCTCATGGACTCTTGCCAATTACATGAAAGAAAACATAATTTATGTAAGAACTTACCTGATAAATTCATTTCTTTCATATTGGCAAGAGTCCATGAGGCCCACCCTTTTTATGGTGGTTATGTTTCTTTGAATAAAGCACAATTATTTCCAAATTTCCTTTGTTGATGCTTTCTACTCCTTTCTTTATCACCCCACTGCTTGGCTATTCGTTAAACTGAATTGTGGGTGTGTTGAGGGGTGTATTTATAGGCATTTTGAGGTTTGGGAAACTTTGCCCCTCCTGGTAGGATTGTATATCCCATACGTCACTTGCTCATGGACTCTTGCCAATATGAAAGAAATTAATTTATCAGGTAAGTTCTTACATAAATTATGTTTTTTACGTTCTGCAGAATCTCACACAAATCAACTAGTGTTGTTTCTTTGGAAACTTGGTTGGAGGATCAATTTACCAAAAAGTTTCTTGATTCCTCCGACAAGGGTCACCTTTTTAGGCTTCCAGATAGATTCAGTGTCCATGACTCTGTCTCTAACCGACAAGAGACGTTTAAAATTGGTTGCAGCCTGCCGGCACCTTCAGTCTCAGTCATTCCCTTCAGTGGCTATGTGCATGGAAGTTTTAGGTCTCATGAATGCAGCATCGGACACGATCCCCTTTGCTCGTTTTCACATGAGACCTCTACAGCTTTGTATGCTGAATCAATGGTGCAGGGATTATACAAAGATATCACAATTAATATCCTTAAATCCCAATGTATGACACTCTCTAACGTGCTGGATTGATCACCATCGTTTAGTTCAAGGGGCTTCTTTTGTTCAGCCAACCTGGACTGTGATCACAACAGATGCGAGTCTTTCAGGTTGGGGAGCTGTTTGGGGATCTCTGACAGCACAAGGGGTTTGGAAATCTCAAGAGGCGAGATTATCAATAAATATTTTAGAACTCCATGCAATTCTCAGAGCTCTTCAGTTTTGGCTTTTGTTAAAGAGAGAACCGTTCATTTGTTTTCAGACAGACAATATCACAACAGTGGCATATGTCAATCATCATGGTGGGACTCAGTCCCAAGCTATGAAAGAAGTATCTCGGATACTTGCTTGGGCGGAATCCAGCTCCTGTCTAATCTATGCGGTGCATATCCCAGTTGTAGGATTATCTCAGCCATCAGACTTTACATCCAGGGGAATGGTCTCTCCATCCAGATGTATTTTCTCAGATTGTTCAGCTGTGGGGTCTTCCAGAAATAGATCTCATGGCCTCTTATCTAAACAAGAAACTTCCCAGATACCTGTCCAGGTCCAGGGATGTTCAGGCAGAAGCAGTGGATGCGCTGACACTTCCTTGGTGTTATCATCCTGCTTACATTTTCCTGCCTCTAGTTCTCCTTCCAAGAGTGATCTCCAAAATCATCATGGAATAATTGTTTGTGTTGCTGGTGGCTCCAGCATGGCCACACAGGTTTTGGTATGCAGATCTGGTTCGGATGTCCAGTTGCCAGCCTTGGCCACTTCCATTAAGGCCGGACCTACTGTCTCAAGGTCCGTTTTTCCATCAGGATCTCAAATCATTAAATTTGAAGGTATGGAAATTGAACGCTTAGTTCTAAGTCATAGAGGTTTCTCTGACTCAGGGATTAATACTATGTTACAAGCTCGTAAATCTGTCTCTAGAAAGATTTATTATAGAGTTTGGAAGACATACATTTCATGGTGTTCTTCTCATAAATTCTCTTGGCATTCTTTTAGAATTCCTAGAATTTTCCAGTTTCTTCAGGATGGTTTGGATAAGGGTTTGTCTGCAAGTTCCTTGGAGGGACAAATCTCTGCTCTTTCTGTTTTATTTCACAGAAAGATTGCTATACTTCCTGATATTCACTGTTTTGTACAGGCTTTAGTTCGTATTAAACCTGTCATTAAATCAGTTTCTCCTCCTTGGAGTCTTAATTTGGTTCTGAAAGCTTTACAGGCTCCTCCATTTGAGCCTATGCATTCTTTGGACATTAAACTACTTTCTTGGAAAGTGTTGTTCCTTTTTGGCTATCTCTTCTGCTAGAAGAGTTTCTGAGCTATCTGCTCTTTCTTGTGAGTCTCCTTTTCAATTTTTACCTAAGGTTGTGAATTCTAACAACATTAATAGAGAAATTGTTGTCCCTTCCTTGTGTCCTAATCCTAAGTATTCTTTGGAAAGATCCTTACATTCTTTGGATGAGGTAAGAGCTTTAAAATATTATGTGGAAGCTACTAAAGATTTCAGGAAGACTTCCAGTCTATTTGTTATATTTTCTGGTCCTAGGAAAGGTCAGAAGGCTTCTGCTATTTCCTTGGCTTCTTGGTTGAAACTTTTAATTCATCAAGCTTATTTGGAATCGGGTCAGGCCCTGCCTCAGAGAATTACAGCTCATTCTACTAGATCAGTCTCCACTTCGTGGGCCTTTAAGAATGAAGCTTCAGTTTATCAGTAGTGATGTCGCGAACCTAAAATTTTCGGTTCGCTAACGGCCATTGAATTCAATAGGCAGGCGAACTTTAAAAACTACAAGGACTCTTTCTGGACACAAGAGTGATGGAAAAGTTGTTACAAGGGTACTAACACCTGGACTGTCGCATGCTCAAGGGGGATCCCTGGCAAAACTCCCATGGAAAATTACATAGTTTATGCAGAGTCTGCTTTTAACCCATAATGGGCCTAAATCAACTAACATTCCAAATTTTTTGCAATAACATGCTTTAAAACATCAGTTATGATGTCGTATCTATCAGGTAGTGTAAGGGTTACGGCCGCATAACAGTGACAGAGCAAACTCCAAGTGTTACGCACCGCAATCAACCGCAAACAGTCCACTTGCACAACCACGAGATAGATAGATTTGATAGATAGATACATAGATAACATAGCTCAATCGATGCAATATACATATGATCGATACACTGTACATAGCTCAATAGATGCAATATACATTCGATCGATACGAATTACATTGATCAATAGATGCAATATACATTTGATAGATAAGAATGTTATCGAATCAAAGATGCAATATACATTTTATAGATACGAATGACATCAACCAAAATATGTAATATACATTTTCTAGATACGAATTACATCGATCAATAGATGCAATCTACATTTGATCGATACCTTTGATAGTTCGATCGATTTGATATATAAATAAATGGATTTGAAATATATATAATTTCCCTGACAGAGTATAACAATAAGACATGCGGTCTGTGACCCGTGGTGTGTTAAGTAGTACTATTCTTAACATTTTACTACAACCTGTTACTCCCCCTATCAGATGAGGTCTATATGGCCTTCATTTGTGGAACCGGGAGATGGAAGAAGATGATTGTTCTGTCCTCCTACTTCAAATTTGTCAGAAACACAAGTGGCTGTCTCAAAACATCTCGGACAGAAGATAGATTGATAGATAGGATAGATAGATATACATAGATTGATAGTTAGATAGAATCGATAGAAGAGAAATAGATAAATTTGTTAGATATATAATTACCCAGATAAAGTCTAATAATTAAACATGCGTTCTTGGACCCAACTAGGTTGTGTTAAGTAGTACTATTCTTTGCACTTTCAGCCCTGTAACTCCCCCTATTGGTGGAGGTCTATATGGCGGTTATGATTACCCTGACAAAGTAGAACAACAAGACACGCGGTCTGGGACCCATGGTAATTTTGTTGTGTTAAGTAAAACTTTTCTTATCACTTGAATCCCTCTTACCCCCCCCCCATTTTGTTGGAGCTCTATATGGCCTGCATGATTAGCCTGACAAAGTATAATAATAAAACATCTGGTCTTGGACCCATGGTAATTAGGTTGTGTTTAAGTAGTACTATTCTTATAACTGTAATCCCTGTTACTCCCCCTATCAAGGGAGGTCTATATGGCCTGCATGATTACCCTGACAAAGTATAACATCAAGAAACATGGTGTTGGACCCATGATAACTAGCTTGTGTTAATAAGTACTTTTGTTAGCACTTTAATCCTTGTTCCCCCCCCCTATCGGGGGTGTTCTATATGGCCTGCCTGATTACCCTGAAAAAATATAATAATAAGACATGCGGTCTGGTACCCATTTTAACTAGGTTGTGTTTTAAGTACTACCATTCTTAGCACTTTAATCTCTGTAACTCCCCCTATTTGGTGAGGTCTATACGGCCTGGATGATTACCCATACAAAATATAATAATAAGACATCTGCTCTTGGTCTGCGACCCATGGTAACTATGTTGTGTTAATTAGTAATGTCCTTCGCATTTTAATAGCTGTTACTCATACCTCTGTGCCGACATTCTGGGGCTACAATTGGACAACAGCGCACACACCCTCCTCAGGCTGTAGCGAGGTCATTCCCCTACTCACTGTTACTCATACTCACCCTATCGGTGGAGGACTATATGGCCTGCATGATTACCCTTACAAAATATAATAACCAAACATATGCTCTGGGACCCATGGTAAGTAGGTTGTGTTAAGTAGTACTGTTCTTTGCAGTTTAATAGCTGTTACAACACCAAATGGTGGCAGGTCTATCTGGCCTTCATGATTAGCTGCACCCAAACCCAAAAAAAAGCAGAGTGGTCTTAGAATAACACCCATGGCTAACTCGGTTGTTTCAATTAGTACTATTCTTAGCACTTTCATCCCTGTTACGGGTGGTCTACATGGCCATGATGATTAGCCGAACAAAATACTACAATTCAACCTTTGCTCAGTCTTCATAGGCCCTTCATTGGCTGTATTTTGATAGTACAGTTCTTATTATTTTTATAGCTGATACAACACTGAATGGTGGCAGCTCTATATGGCCTGCATGATTAGCCGCACCCAATACAAAAATAAATCCAAGCGGTCTTGGATTAACACCCATGGCTAACTCTGTTGTTTCAAGTAGTACTATTCTTAGCACTTTCATCTCATCATCCCTGTTACTTCCAGGACTCTCGGTGGTGGTCTACATGGCCATCATGATTAGCCTAACCAAATACTACAATCCAACTTTGGCTCAGTCTTCATAAGGCCCTTCATTGGCTGTATTTTGGTAGTACTGTTCTTATTAGTTTAATACCTGATACAACACCGAATGGTGGCAGCTCTATATGGCCTTCATGAATAGCCGTACCCAAAGCCAAAAAAAGGCCAAGCGGTCTTGCACTAACACCCATGGCTAACTCTGTTGTTTCAAGTTCTACTATTCTTAGCTCTTTCATCTCATCCCTGTTACTTCCAGGACTCTTAGTGGTGGTGGTCTACATGGCCATCATGATTACCCTCACCAAAATATAACAACAATACGTGCGTGCAGGGAACCATGGTAAGGTTACTTCCTTTCGCAAAATCGAGTATAACAGTTGCAGGCAGAGGTTCTGACCCTGCATTATGGCTGCACCTCTCCCTAAAAGAGGCATGCGTTACAGAGTCTGTGGGCATGTATGCAAAGAGCTGGCCTGCCTAAAAAGAGGAGCAAGGCTGTACAGGTTGTTCTCCTTCAGCCGTTTTATACGCTGTCCCACGGCCATGACCCTCAACAACCACAACAGAATGAAACACCACATATGCCATCCTTTTGAACAACAGAGTACAGGTATGGCATTGATTTTAGTTACACGGCGATATTTATTATGAACCGTGAAATTGAAAACAAAAACATGATTGGACACCCAGTACAGTACAGGTCGTTCTCCTTCGGCCTTTTTAGAATAGTGTTCCGGACCCCCAACAAAAACAACAGCAGGAAAGAGGACATATGGCATCCTTTTGAACAATAGATGACAGGTAAGGCATAGATTTTACAAAGCCATAGATAATTTTTTTGCAACTGTGAAATAAAAAAAAACATTGATGGGACACCCAGCACACTTCTTTATCCTTAGGCCTTTTTATAAGAGGCTTCCAGAGCCTCAACAGAAACAACAGCATGAAAGAGGACATATGGCATCCTTGTGAACAATTGATTACAGTTAAGGCATTGATTTTAGAATCCCAGAGATCATTTATATGACCCGGGAAATAGAAAAAAACATTGATTGGACACCCAGTACACTTCTTTATCCTTAGGCCTTTTTAATACGAGGGTCCCGGAGCCTCAACCAAAACAACAGCATGAAAGAGGACATATGTCATCCTTTTGAATAATAGATTAAAGGAAAGGCATTGATTTTAGAAACCCAGAGATCATTTATATGACCCGGGAAATAGAAAAAAACATTGATTAGACACCCAGTACACTTATTTATCCTTAGGCCTTTTTAATAAGAGGGTCCCGGAGCCTCAACCGAAACAACAGCATGAAAGAGGACATATGTCATCCTTTTGAATAATAGATTACAGGAAAGGCATTGATTTTAGAAACCCAGAGATCATTAGTTGCAACCGGGAAATAGAAAAAAACATTGATTAGACACCCAGTACACTTATTTATCCTTAGGCCTTTTTAATAAGAGGGTCCCGGAGCCTCAACCGAAACAACAGCATGAAAGAGGACATATGTCATCCTTTTGAATAATAGATTACAGGAAAGGCATTGATTTTAGAAACCCAGAGAATATTTATATGACCCGGGAAATAGAAAAAAACATTGATTAGACACCCAGTACACTTATTTATCCTTAGGCCTTTTTAATAAGAGGGTCCCGGAGCCTCAACCGAAACAACAGCATGAAAGAGGACATATGTCATCCTTTTGAATAATAGATTACAGGAAAGGCATTGATTTTAGAAACCCAGAGATCATTTATATGACCCGGGAAATATAAAAAAACATTGATTAGACACCCAGTACACTTATTTATCCTTAGGCCTTTTTAATAAGAGGGTCCCGGAGCCTCAACCGAAACAACAGCATGAAAGAGGACATATGTCATCCTTTTGAATAATAGATTACAGGAAAGGCATTGATTTTAGAAACCCAGAGATCATTAGTTGCAACCGGGAAATAGAAAAAAACATTGATTAGACACCCAGTACACTTATTTATCCTTAGGCCTTTTTAATAAGAGGGTCCCGGAGCCTCAACCGAAACAACAGCATGAAAGAGGACATATGTCATCCTTTTGAATAATAGATTACAGGAAAGGCATTGATTTTAGAAACCCAGAGATCATTTATATGACCCGGGAAATAGAAAAAAACATTGATTAGACACCCAGTACACTTATTTATCCTTAGGCCTTTTTAATAAGAGGGTCCCGGAGCCTCAACCGAAACAACAGCATGAAAGAGGACATATGTCATCCTTTTGAATAATAGATTACAGGAAAGGCATTGATTTTAGAAACCCAGAGATCATTTATATGACCCGGGAAATAGAAAAAAACATTGATTAGACACCCAGTACACTTATTTATCCTTAGGCCTTTTTAATAAGAGGGTCCCGGAGCCTCAACCGAAACAACAGCATGAAAGAGGACATATGTCATCCTTTTGAATAATAGATTACAGGAAAGGCATTGATTTTAGAAATCCAGAGATCATTAGTTGCAACCGGGAAATAGAAAAAAACATTGATTAGACACCCAGTACACTTATTTATCCTTAGGCCTTTTTAATAAGAGGGTCCCGGAGCCTCAACCGAAACAACAGCATGAAAGAGGACATATGTCATCCTTTTGAATAATAGATTACAGGAAAGGCATTGATTTTAGAAACCCAGAGATCATTAGTTGCAACCGGGAAATAGAAAAAAACATTGATTAGACACCCAGTACACTTATTTATCCTTAGGCCTTTTTAATAAGAGGGTCCCGGAGCCTCAACCGAAACAACAGCATGAAAGAGGACATATGTCATCCTTTTGAATAATAGATTACAGGAAAGGCATTGATTTTAGAAACCCAGAGATCATTAGTTGCAACCGGGAAATAGAAAAAATCATTGATTAGAAACCCAGTACACTTATTTATCCTTAGGCCTTTTTAATAAGAGGGTCCCGGAGCCTCAACCGAAACAACAGCATGAAAGAGGACATATGTCATCCTTTTGAATAATAGATTACAGGAAAGGCATTGATTTTAGAAACCCAGAGATCATTAGTTGCACCCGGGAAATAGAAAAAAACATTGATTAGACACCCAGTACACTTATTTATCCTTAGGCCTTTTTAATAAGAGGGCCCCGGAGCCTCAACCGAAACAACAGCATGAAAGAGGACATATGTCATCCTTTTGAATAATAGATTACAGGAAAGGCATTGATTTTAGAAACCCAGAGATCATTTATATGACCCGGGAAATAGAAAAAAACATTGATTAGACACCCAGTACACTTATTTATCCTTAGGCCTTTTTAATAAGAGGGTCCCGGAGCCTCAACCGAAACAACAGCATGAAAGAGGACATATGTCATCCTTTTGAATAATAGATTACAGGAAAGGCATTGATTTTAGAAACCCAGAGATCATTAGTTGCAACCGGGAAATAGAAAAAAACATTGATTAGACACCCAGTACACTTATTTATCCTTAGGCCTTTTTAATAAGAGGGTCCCGGAGCCTCAACCGAAACAACAGCATGAAAGAGGACATATGTCATCCTTTTGAATAATAGATTACAGGAAAGGCATTGATTTTAGAAACCCAGAGATCATTTATATGACCCGGGAAATAGAAAAAAACATTGATTAGACACCCAGTACACTTATTTATCCTTAGGCCTTTTTAATAAGAGGGTCCCGGAGCCTCAACCGAAACAACAGCATGAAAGAGGACATATGTCATCCTTTTGAATAATAGATTACAGGAAAGGCATTGATTTTAGAAACCCAGAGATCATTTATATGACCCGGGAAATATAAAAAAACATTGATTAGACACCCAGTACACTTATTTATCCTTAGGCCTTTTTAATAAGAGGGTCCCGGAGCCTCAACCGAAACAACAGCATGAAAGAGGACATATGTCATCCTTTTAAATAATAGATTACAGGAAAGGCATTGATTTTAGAAACCCAGAGATCATTAGTTGCAACCGGGAAATAGAAAAAAACATTGATTAGACACCCAGTACACTTATTTATCCTTAGGCCTTTTTAATAAGAGGGTCCCGGAGCCTCAACCGAAACAACAGCATGAAAGAGGACATATGTCATCCTTTTGAATAATAGATTACAGGAAAGGCATTGATTTTAGAAACCCAGAGATCATTTATATGACCCGGGAAATAGAAAAAAACATTGATTAGACACCCAGTACACTTATTTATCCTTAGGCCTTTTTAATAAGAGGGTCCCGGAGCCTCAACCGAAACAACAGCATGAAAGAGGACATATGTCATCCTTTTGAATAATAGATTACAGGAAAGGCATTGATTTTAGAAACCCAGAGATCATTTATATGACCCGGGAAATAGAAAAAAACATTGATTAGACACCCAGTACACTTATTTATCCTTAGGCCTTTTTAATAAGAGGGTCCCGGAGCCTCAACCGAAACAACAGCATGAAAGAGGACATATGTCATCCTTTTGAATAATAGATTACAGGAAAGGCATTGATTTTAGATATCCAGAGATCATTAGTTGCAACCGGGAAATAGAAAAAAACATTGATTAGACACCCAGTACACTTATTTATCCTTAGGCCTTTTTAATAAGAGGGTCCCGGAGCCTCAACCGAAACAACAGCATGAAAGAGGACATATGTCATCCTTTTGAATAATAGATTACAGGAAAGGCATTGATTTTAGAAACCCAGAGATCATTAGTTGCAACCGGGAAATAGAAAAAAACATTGATTAGACACCCAGTACACTTATTTATCCTTAGGCCTTTTTAATAAGAGGGTCCCGGAGCCTCAACCGAAACAACAGCATGAAAGAGGACATATGTCATCCTTTTGAATAATAGATTACAGGAAAGGCATTGATTTTAGAAACCCAGAGATCATTAGTTGCAACCGGGAAATAGAAAAAATCATTGATTAGAAACCCAGTACACTTATTTATCCTTAGGCCTTTTTAATAAGAGGGTCCCGGAGCCTCAACCGAAACAACAGCATGAAAGAGGACATATGTCATCCTTTTGAATAATAGATTACAGGAAAGGCATTGATTTTAGAAACCCAGAGATCATTAGTTGCACCCGGGAAATAGAAAAAAACATTGATTAGACACCCAGTACACTTATTTATCCTTAGGCCTTTTTAATAAGAGGGCCCCGGAGCCTCAACCGAAACAACAGCATGAAAGAGGACATATGTCATCCTTTTGAATAATAGATTATAGGAAAGGCATTGATTTTAGAAACCCAGAGATCATTAGTTGCAACCGGGAAATAGAAAAAAACATTGATTAGACACCCAGTACACTTATTTATCCTTAGGCCTTTTTAATAAGACGGTCCCGGAGCCTCAACCGAAACAGCATGAAAGAGGACATATGTCATCCTTTTGAATAATAGATTACAGGAAAGGCATTGATTTTAGAAACCCAGAGATCATTAGTTGCACCCGGAAAATAGAAAAAAAAACATTGATTAGACACCCAGTACACTTATTTATCCTTAGGCCTTTTTAATAAGAGGGTCCCGGAGCCTCAACCGAAACAACAGCATGAAAGAGGACATATGTCATCCTTTTGAATAATAGATTACAGGAAAGGTATTGATTTTAGAAACCCAGAGATCATTAGTTGCAACCGGGAAATAGAAAAAAACATTGATTAGACACCCAGTACACTTATTTATCCTTAGGCCTTTTTAATAAGAGGATCCCAGAGCCTCAACCGAAACAACAGCATGAAAAAGGACATATGTCATCCTTTTGAATAATAGATTACAGGAAAGGCATTGATTTTAGAAACCCAGAGATCATTAGTTGCCACCGGGAAATAGAAAAAAACATTGATTAGACACCCAGTACACTTATTTATCCTTAGGCCTTTTTAATAAGAGGGTCCCGGAGCCTCAACCGAAACAACAGCATGAAAGAGGACATATGTCATCCTTTTGAATAATAGATTACAGGAAAGGCATTGATTTTCAAACCCAGAGATCATTTATATGACCCGGGAAATAGAAAAAAACATTGATTAGACACCCAGTACACTTATTTATCCTTAGGCCTTTTTAATAAGAGGGTCCCGGAGCCTCAACCGAAACAACAGCATGAAAGAGGACATATGTCATCCTTTTGAATAATAGATTACAGGAAAGGTATTGATTTTAGAAACCCAGAGATCATTAGTTACTTCCAGGACTCTCGGTGGTGGTCTACATGGCCATCATGATTAGCCTAACCAAATACTACAATCCAACCTTGGCTCAGTCTTCATAAGGCCCGTCATTGGCTGTATTTTGGTAGTACTGTTCTTATTAGTTTAGTACCTGATACAACACCGAATGGTGGCAGCTCTATATGGCCTGCATGAATAGCCGCACCCAAAGCCAAAAAAAGGCCAAGCGGTCTTGCACTAACACCCATGGCTAACTCTGTTGTTTCAAGTTCTACTATTCTTAGCTCTTTCATCTCATCCCTGTTACTTCCAGGACTCTTAGTGGTGGTGGTCTACATGGCCATCATGATTACCCTCACCAAAATATAACAACAATACGTGCGTGCAGGGAACCATGGTAAGGTTACTTCCTTTCGCAAAATCGAGTATAACAGTTGCAGGCAGAGGTTCTGACCCTGCATTATGGCTACACCTCTCCCTAAAAGAGGCATGCGTTACAGAGTCTGTGGGCATGTATGCAAAGAGCTGGCCTGCCTAAAAAGAGGAGCAAGGCTGTACAGGTTGTTCTCCTTCAGCCGTTTTATACACTGTCCCACGGCCACGACCCTCAACAACCACAACAGAATGAAACACCACATATGCCATCCTTTTGAACAACAGAGTACAGGTATGGCATTGATTTTAGTTACACGGCGATATTTATTATGAACCGTGAAATTGAAAACAAAAACATGATTGGACACCCAGTACAGTACAGGTCGTTCTCCTTCGGCCTTTTTAGAATAGTGTTCCGGACCCCCAACAAAAACAACAGCAGGAAAGAGGACATATGGCATCCTTTTGAACAATAGATGACAGGTAAGGCATAGATTTTACAAAGCCATAGATAATTTTTTTGCAACTGTGAAATAAAAAAAAACATTGATTGGACACCCAGCACACTTCTTTATCCTTAGGCCTTTTTATAAGAGGCTCCCAGAGCCTCAACAGAAACAACAGCATGAAAGAGGACATATGGCATCCTTGTGAACAATTGATTACAGTTAAGGCATTGATTTTAGAATCCCAGAGATCATTTATATGACCCGGGAAATAGAAAAAAACATTGATTGGACACCCAGTACACTTCTTTATCCTTAGGCCTTTTTAATAAGAGGGTCCCGGAGCCTCAACCAAAACAACAGCATGAAAGAGGACATATGTCATCCTTTTGAATAATAGATTAAAGGAAAGGCATTGATTTTATAATCCCAGAGATCATTTATATGACCCGGGAAATAGAAAAAAAAATTGATTAGACATCCAGTACACTTATTTATCCTTAGGCCTTTTTAATAAGAGGGTCCCGGAGCCTCAACCGAAACAACAGCATGAAAGAGGACATATGTCATCCTTTTGAATAATAGATTACAGGAAAGGCATTGATTTTAGAAACCCAGAGATCATTAGTTGCAACCGGGAAATAGAAAAAAACATTGATTAGACACCCAGTACACTTATTTATCCTTAGGCCTTTTTAATAAGAGGGTCCCGGAGCCTCAACCGAAACAACAGCATGAAAGAGGACATATGTCATCCTTTTGAATAATAGATTACAGGAAAGGCATTGATTTTAGAAACCCAGAGATCATTTATATGACCTGGGAAATAGAAAAAAAACATTGATTAGACACCCAGTACACTTATTTATCCTTAGGCCTTTTTAATAAGAGGGTCCCAGAGCCTCAACCGAAACAACAGCATGAAAGAGGACATATTTCATCCTTTTGAATAATAGATTACAGGAAAGGCATTGATTTTAGAAATCCAGAGATCATTAGTTGCACCCGGGAAATAGAAAAAAACATTGATTAGACACCCAGTACACTTCTTTATCCTTAGGCCTTTTTAATAAGAGGGTCCCGGAGCCTCAACCGAAACAACAGCATGAAAGAGGACATATGTCATCCTTTTGAATAATAGATTACAGGAAAGGCATTGATTTTAGAAACCCAGAGATCATTTATATGACCCGGGAAATAGAAAAAAGCATTGATTGGACACCCAGTACACTTCTTTATCCTTAGGCCTTTTTATAAGAGGGTCCCGGAGCCTCAACCGAAACAACAGCATGAAAGAGGACATATGTCATCCTTTTGAATAATAGATTACAGGAAAAGCATTGATTTTAGAAACCCAGAGATCATTAGTTGCACCCGGGAAATAGAAAAAAACATTGATTAGACACCCAGTACACTTCTTTATCCTTAGGCCTTTTTATAAGAGGGTCCCGGAGCCTCAACCGAAACAACAGCATGAAAGAGGACATATGTCATCCTTTTGAATAATAGATTACAGGAAAGGCATTGATTTTAGAAACCCAGAGATCATTTATATGACCCGGGAAATAGAAAAAAGCATTGATTAGACACCCAGTACACTTCTTTATCCTTAGGCCTTTTTATAAGAGGGTCCCGGAGCCTCAACCGAAACAACAGCATGAAAGAGGACATATGTCATCCTTTTGAATAATAGATTACAGGAAAGGCATTGATTTTAGAAACCCAGAGATAATTAGTTGCAACCGGGAAATCTAAAAAAACATTGAATAGACACCCAGTACACTTCTTTATCCATAGGCCTTTTTAGCAGAGGCTCCAGGACCCTCAACAAAAACAAGAGCAGGTGTCATGACTGCCTAAGTTCTTTGCTTTATCCTTTGTATAGCTGTGTCTTTTCACACTTACATAATCTCCTCCCCATCAAGCTGTTTAAATTTCCCTCCTACTCATACCAAATTGCTTGATTGTTGAATCCAGCTTCTCACCCTCAAACTTCCTTGCAACCTTTGAGACAGACGCAGCTCACCTCTCTACCAAACACAGGACCGGAACCGGCAAGCGGTGACGTCACACGCCATCGCACACGCTGCAAATCCCCAGACTCTGCAGGGGAACTACTCTGTGTCCGGACACCACTCACCCATTACTTCTATAGTAACTTTAAAAAGCGCTTCCTTCACTCCTGTACCGCAGTAAGTTACCATTATTCAACATTTACTCCAGACATGTCTCAGAACCTTTAGTTAAGATGCCTTCGTATTCAAATGCGCTAATAATTACCTAACTTCGTTATTTGTCAGTCTCAGTACCTTAAAAAGCTTAAGTGTCATTAGCTGTATTTTGCCTTATTCTTGTACTGTTATCTGTGCTGCCAATTATGATCAGATACTATCTGTTTAACTCTTTAACCTTGCAATTGCATGTTATTATTTAAGTGGGAACCAGTTTGTCAATACTGAGTGGGGCTATATGCTCTGTGGTCTCAGCCATTGTCTCACCTATCCTTATAATAAAAGTGAACTGTATCCATTGATTCTGAACCTTGCTGCCTCCCTTCACCTATACAGAATCATTGATACTTTCACAACACTTTTAAAAACTGCAGTTGTGGTCCTAAAATTCCCCTCTCTCCTTTACAGGGGTGAGATTACCTTCCACAGGCTGACAATAACAATCAAGCCCATACTATGGACCCAGCAGCCTTATTAGCTCATGTAGAGAAATTAACACAAACTGTAGATAACCTCACTACAGGGTTAAATACACTACAGTTAGAAAATTCTGCTTTAAAGCAATACATCAATGATAAAATTGATACAATCACTACAAGTATTGGTTCTAGTGAACCCCAACCTAATCCTCCACAAACATTTAGTGGTATTCGTTCAGAATTTAGGGAATTCAAAAATTCATGTTCCTTATACTTCCAACTAAAACCCAAAACATATTTCAATGATCATTTGAAGGTTCTCACCACAATCTCTTATCTGCGTGGTGAACCACGTATATGGGCTAATTTGTTTTTTGAGACCAATGACCCATTGCTGTACTCATTTGATCAGTTTTTTAAAGCAATGGGACAGCTTTATGATGATCCCTACAAACAGCTGTCTGCTGAGACAGCAATGAGGTCTCTGAGACAACATAAAAGGCCTGTGGAGGACTACATCGCAGAGTTTAAGAAATGGTCCCCAGATACACAGTGGAATGACCTCTCATTACGCAATCAATTCCGCCTAGGCCTCTCAGATACTCTCAAGGATGAGCTAGCCAGACAACCCCTCCCAGATACTTTAGAACTCCTCATAGATGCAAGCATCACTTTAGATAGACGCATCAGAGAGAGACGCTCAGAAAGGTCACACTTAGAATCATCCACTAAACATACAGCTACTACATTACCCCCACCTAAAACAGCTACAAAAACTTCTGAAAATCCTATGGAACTCGGTTTCATCAGAGGTCCATTAACTCAACAGGAGAAACTAAGAAGAAAAGCTTTAGATCTCTGTATGTATTGTGGAGGGATTGATCACACTGTAAAGGACTGCTCTCAATTACAGCGTAGGAAGGGTAAGATGAACACTACAAATATATGTCTATCTGCTAAACAAACACAGTCTAATCATTGCTCCCTTCCTATCTTATTACAGTGGGATCAGCAAAGACTCAACTCACAAGCAATCCTTGACTCTGGAGCGAGCCATAATTATATAGATCACCAATTCACTACTGTAAATAAAATTCCACTCGTTAAGAAATTGGTGCCTAGTGTACTTCGATTTATTGATGGTAATGAAATAACTTCAGGACCCATCTTATACCATACCATACCATTAAGGCTCACCACACATGACCAACACACAGAGTATCTTACTTTTGACGTTATACCCTCACCTCTATATCCCATTATACTTGGTATCACTTGGTTTAAACAACACGATCCCACTATACAATGGTCAACTTCACAAGTTCTCTTTAATTCTCCATATTGTAAAAATTTGTGTCTCCATCAGGAACAAATTTTACTAGATGTTCCATTACAAATTCCCAAGGAATACATTACATTCGCTGATGTCTTTGATAAAAAAGAATCAGAGAATCTACCACCTCATAGGGTTTATGACTGCCCTATTGATCTCCTGCCAGGTGTTGATATACCTTACGGCCATATATTTCCCCTCTCAGAACCTGAGTTACAACACCTTAAAACTTATTTGGCTGATAACTTAAAGAAAGGCTTTATACGTCCTTCCACCTCCCCAGCTGGGGCTGGTATATTTTTTGTTAAAAATAAAGATCAGTCCCTAAGACCCATTATTGATTACAGAGAACTAAACAAGCGTACAATAAAAAACCGCTATCCTTTGCCTTTAATTCCCCAACTCCTTGATAGATTACAAGATGCTACTATATACACTAAATTGGATCTCAGAGGGGCTTACAACTTAGTACGTATCAAGGAGGGTCATGAATGGCTTACAGCATTCCGTACACGTTACGGCTTATTTGAATATACTGTGATGCCATTTGGCCTCTGTAATGCCCCGGCTACTTTTCAATACTTTATAAATGACATTTTTAAGGATTTTTTGGATTTATTTATGGTGATATATTTGGATGATATACTCATATTCTCTACCTCACGTACAGAACACATCAAACATGTTACCCTAGTATTAACACGGTTGAGAGAAAATTCTCTATATGTCAAACTAGAAAAATGCTTATTTCACTCCAAAGAAATAAAATTTCTAGGTTATATTGTATCACCCCAAGGTATCCAGATGGATAATGATAAGATATCAGTAATCCAAAATTGGCCTTCCCCAAAAAGTAAAAAGGATATACAAAGGTTCATGGGTTTCGCCAATTTCTACAGGAAGTTTATTAAAAATTTCGCTGATTTGACAAGACCATTAACTAACTTGACCAAATCTGATACACACTTTCGATGGAACGATGATTTAGAACAAATTTTCAACTTTTTAAAAAAGGCTTTCACTACGGCCCCTATCCTCCAATTCCCTAATTCTAAGTTACAGTATATCCTGGAAGTGGATGCATCTAATTATGCTTTGGGAGCAATCCTCTCACAGAGGCTGACTCCTAAGGACCCTCTACACCCTGTCGCCTTCTATTCACGAATACTTAATTCAGCTGAAATCAACTACCCAATTGGGGATAAAGAACTGTTAGCAATCAAGACTTCATTAGAACAATGGAGACACCTTCTGGAAGGGACCATTCTTCCAATCTTGATCTACACGGATCACAAAAATCTAGAATACTTACAATCTAATAGGACTCTTAGTGCACGGCAGGTCCGATGGAACCTATTCTTGGCTAGGTTTAATTATCTTATCACCTACCGTCCTGCAAACAAGAACAAGAAGGCTGATGCCCTCTCAAGACACTTGGTGGACCAAGTTCCGCATCCAAACCTCTCACCCTTAATTCCTCTTGACAGGTTCTTAGCTTTAACTGTAGAACAAAACAATCAGTTCAAATCGGCACAACAGGCTGACTCAAATAAACCATTACAGGTCTTGGATTTACACACGGATGGGTTGTATTATCACCAACAACAAATCTATGTACCCAACAGTCTCAGACCAACAGTCTTAAAAACTTTACATGACTCCCCATCTGCTGGACATATGGGCATAAAGAAAACTCAAGAATTAGTCTCCAGATACTTTTGGTGGCCAACTTACCTCTCCGATATCGCGGATTACGTTAAGACCTGTATGATCTGCGAAACTACTAAAAAAGGGAGGACTCCCCCGTACGGAAAATTGATCCCCTTACCGACTCCTGACCGTCCTTGGAGAGACATAGCTATCGACTATATAGTCGACCTGCCTATCTCAGAAAGGAATAACACCATATTAGTAGTCGTGGACCTATTTAGTAAAATGGCACATTTTGTGCCCTACCATAAACTCCCAACTTCTTCTGAAACCATATCCTTAATGATCCACCATGTGTTCAAGTATCACGGACTCCCGAATAGTATCACCTCAGATAGGGGTACTCAATTTACCAGCCACTTCTGGAAACAACTTTGTCACTCACTAGGTATTTCTAGACGTCTCAGTACCTCTTTCCATCCACAAACTAATGGCCAGACTGAAAGAACAAACCAGTGCATTGAACAATACTTAAGATGTTTCATCTCAGCTAAACAAGAGAACTGGACCCAACTTCTGCCATACGCAGAATTCGCCTTCAACAATTCCATTCATTCCTCTACTAACTCCACACCGTTTTTCATTAATTATGGTTTCCATCCCTCTTTTGAATGGGATTCTATGGTCGGCAACACTTGTCCTGTTGTGAATGACCTCATCAACACTATTAGTGAATCCTTTTCATTAACTGCTGAAAATATTCGCATCGCCAAGGATCGGTATAAATTTCATTTTGACAAGAAAAGGATTCCCTCGCCTAAATATGCTGTAGGTGACTACGTTTGGTTATCGACACGTAATCTACATTTACCCCTTCCTTCCAGGAAACTGTCTTCCAGCTTTATTGGACCATTCCCCATCGTAAAGATTGTGAATATGAATGCTGTCACCCTCGCTTTACCAGCAAATCTGAAATCCCATCCTACCTTTCATGTGTCTCTCCTCAAGCCTTATAGACAGCTTCGTCACCATGATCCTTCTATTCCTATACTTCCTCATCTGCAGGATGCCACCCTGGAGTATGAGGTACAAGATGTGTTGGACTCCCGACGCTTTCGAGGGCAGCTTCAGTATCTGGTTCATTGGAAGGGCTATCCTGATTCTGAGGACTCCTGGGAACCGGCTTCTAATCTATCTGCCCCCCGATTGGTGGCCAGGTTCCATGAACGTTGTCCTGATCGCCCTGGACCCGATCCCCGGAGTTGATCCTTGGGGGGGGGGTCCTGTCATGACTGCCTAAGTTCTTTGCTTTATCCTTTGTATAGCTGTGTCTTTTCACACTTACATAATCTCCTCCCCATCAAGCTGTTTAAATTTCCCTCCTACTCATACCAAATTGCTTGATTGTTGAATCCAGCTTCTCACCCTCAAACTTCCTTGCAACCTTTGAGACAGACGCAGCTCACCTCTCTACCAAACACAGGACCGGAACCGGCAAGCGGTGACGTCACACGCCATCGCACACGCTGCAAATCCCCAGACTCTGCAGGGGAACTACTCTGTGTCCGGACACCACTCACCCATTACTTCTATAGTAACTTTAAAAAGCGCTTCCTTCACTCCTGTACCGCAGTAAGTTACCATTATTCAACATTTACTCCAGACATGTCTCAGAACCTTTAGTTAAGATGCCTTCGTATTCAAATGCGCTAATAATTACCTAACTTCGTTATTTGTCAGTCTCAGTACCTTAAAAAGCTTAAGTGTCATTAGCTGTATTTTGCCTTATTCTTGTACTGTTATCTGTGCTGCCAATTATGATCAGATACTATCTGTTTAACTCTTTAACCTTGCAATTGCATGTTATTATTTAAGTGGGAACCAGTTTGTCAATACTGAGTGGGGCTATATGCTCTGTGGTCTCAGCCATTGTCTCACCTATCCTTATAATAAAAGTGAACTGTATCCATTGATTCTGAACCTTGCTGCCTCCCTTCACCTATACAGAATCATTGATACTTTCACAACACTTTTAAAAACTGCAGTTGTGGTCCTAAAATTCCCCTCTCTCCTTTACAGGGGTGAGATTACCTTCCACAGGCTGACAGCAGGGAGCTGGGCATAGGAGTACAATGGAGTGTGACAATAATAATGTGAAGGGGAAGATTGCGGAGTTGTGGCATTTTAATTTTGTTATCGTGGGAAGTACTTGCAAAGACCTTGCTCTGGTGAATCCATATCGCAAATATGTTTAAGGCACTGTTTGTCTATTTTTTGAATATCAGCATTTCGTAAATGAAGCTCAACTTAAGGCTGGTGAGAACCGACCTTTCTTCTGGCTGTTTGCAAATGTTGTGGCTCTGGACAAATATGTGAATAAGGGGCCATCAGCCATATTCTGCACGCAACCCCTTTGATGATTGACGATAAACATGTGTTACCTGCAAGCAGAGCTCGTTACTTCTGTCTAAATCATCTTCCTGGTATGGACAGGCCACTGTTTCCCACAGCAAGTCCGAAGCTTGAACTACAAGATTGTCTTGAGTATGGTAGGAAACCAAAGTTTATTTAATTCTGTACTATCACCACAAAAGCTGAACTTCTTGAAGCAAGGAAAATGCAAGCAATTTCATGTGCTTATGGATGACAAGGACGTCCTGTCCTGTGGTGCACAGAGATGGAGAGGATTTTGGGCCTCCCTGTACACTACCCAGATGTCTCCAACATCACCAGAAACACAAGACAGCGACTCTTGGGAAGTTCCTGGAGTGTTCCGGTAGCCATCTCTTTGCACCCCGAAAGGAATACTTTATCAGTGTTTTTGTATACATCCGACAACAGATTCGGAGACTGTGGTGACGCACATGTTATTTACTGTTGTTCTAGCTGTGTCAATATCAATTGGCATTAAAAAGGTAATATTTGGAGACTAGTGACGCACGCTGTGGCAATTGCAATTTGCATTAAAAAGAATCTGCTAACAACCACTACCTAGGACCACACCTGACTCCTGAAGTCATGCTTCAGTTAGTAACTCAAGTTAAATTATTATTTTTTTTTTTATTATGCTCAGCAGATTCAAAACATACCATTCTTCTAGTCATATCACATGACATGTCAAAATGCTGCATTGAAAATGGCAGTGTGCAAAGTCATAATCTTAGTGAACCTATAAGTGCATTACATTTTCTAAAATAAACAAAAATACAGAGGAAAAAAAAAAAAAAGGAAAGAGGACATATGGCATCCTTTTGAACAATAGATTACATTTAAGGCATTGATTTGAGAAACCCAGAGATAATTTGTTGCAACCGGGAAATCTAAAAAAACCTTGATTAGACACCCATTACACTTATTTAGCCTTAGACCTTATTAGCAGAGGCTCCAGGACCCTCAACAAAACCAGCAGCAGGAAAGAGGACATATAGCATCCTTTTGAAAAATAGATTTCTGGAAAGGCATTGATTTTAGAAACCCGGGGATAATTTGTTTCAACCGGGAAATCTAAAAAAACATTGATTAGACACCCAGTACACATATTTATCCTTAGGCCTTTTTAGCAGAGGCTCCAGGATCCTCAACAGAAACAACAGCATGAAAGAGGACATATGGCATCCTTGTGAACAATTGATTACAGTTAAGGCATTGATTTTAGAATCCCAGAGTTCATTTATATGAACCGGGAAATAGAAAAAAACATTGATTGGACACCCAGTACACTTCTTTATCCTTAGGCCTTTTTATAAGAGGCTCCCGGAGCCTCAACAGAAACAACAGCATGAAAGAGGACATACGGCATCCTTTTGAATAATAGATTACAGGAAAGGCATTGATTTTAGAAACCCGGGGATAATTTGTTGCAACCGTGAAATTTAAAAAAACATAGATTAGACACCCAGTACACTTCTTTATCCTTAGGCCTTTTTATAAGAGGCTCCCAGAGCCTCAACAGAAACAACAGCATGAAAGAGGACATATGGCATCCTTTTGAATAATAGATTACAGGAAAGGCATTGATTTTAGAAACCCGGGAATAATTTGTTTCAACCGTGAAATCTAAAAAAACATAGATTAGACACCCAGTACACTTCTTTATCCTTAGGCCTTTTTATAAGAGGCTCCCGGAGCCTCAACAGAAACAACAGCATGAAAGAGGACATATGGCATCCTTGTGAATAATAGATTACAGGAAAGGCATTGATTTTAGAAACACAGAGATAATTAGTTGCAACCGGGAAATCTAAAAGAACATTGATTAGACACCCAGTACACTTATTTATCCTTAGGCCATTTTAGCAGAGGCTCCAGGACCCTCAACAAAACCAGCAGCAGGAAAGAGGACATATGGCATCCTTTTGAAAATTAGATTACAGGAAAGACATTGATTTTAGAAACCCGGAGATAATTTGTTGCAACCGGGAATTTGAATCAAACAAATGATTCGATGGACACCCAGTAACCCTTTCTGGGCTAACGCCGGTTTATAAAGCTCTTAACTACTGTGCTCTAAAGTACACTAACACCCATAAACTACCTATGTACCCCTAAACCGAGGTCCCCCCACATCGCCGCCACTCTATTAAAAAATTTTAACCCCTAATCTGCCGACCGCACACCGCTGCCACCTACGTTATCTCTATGAACCCCTAATCTGCTGCCCCTAACACAGCTGACCCCATTATTATATTTATTAACCCCTATTATGCCGCCCCCAACGTCGCAACTACCTACCTACACTTATTAACCCCTAATCTGCCGACCGGACCGCACCGCTACTAGAATAAATGTATTAACCCCTAATCCGCCTCACTCCCGCCTCAATAACCCTATAATAAATAGTATTAAACCCTAATCTGTTCTCCCTAACATCGCCAACACCTAACTTCAAGTATTAACCCCTAATCTGCCGGCCGGAGCTCACCGCTACTCTAATAAAATTTTTAACCCCTAAAGCTAAGTCTAATCCTAACCCTAACACCCCCCTAAATTAAATATAATTTTATTCTAACAAAATAAATTAACTCTTATTAAATAAATTATTCCTATTTAAATCTCAATACTTACCTGTAAAATAAACCCTAATATAGCTACAATATAATTAATAATTATATCGTAGCAATTTTAGGATTAATATTTATTTTACAGGCAACTTTGTATTTATTTTAACCAGGTACAATAGCTATAAAATAGTTAATAACTATTTAATAGTTACCTAGTTAAAATAATTACAAAATTACCTGTAAAATAAATCCTAACCTTAGTTACAATTAAACCTAACACTACACTATCAATAAATAAATTAAATAAACTACCTACAATTATCTACAATTAAACCTAACACTACACTATCAATACATTAATTAAATACAATACCTACAAATAAATACAATTAAATAAACTAACTAAAGTACAAAAAATAAAAAAGAACTAAGTTACAAAAAATAAAAAAATATTTACAAACATTAGAAAAATATTACAACAATTTTAAACTAATTACACCTACTCTAAGCCCCCTAATAAAATATCAAAGACCCCCAAAATAAAAAAAATGCCCTACCCTATTCTAAAATTAAAATAGAAAAGCTCTTTTACCATACCAGCCCTGAAAAGGGCCCTTTGCGAGGCATGCCCTAAAGAATTCAGCTCTTTTGCCTGTAAAAAAAAAACATACAATACCCCCCCCAACATTACAACACACCACCCACATACCCCTAATCTAACCCAAACCCCCTTAAATAAACCTAACACTAAGCCCCTGAAGATCTCCCTACCTTGTCTTCACCACACCGGGTCCTGATCTGTCCAGAAGAGCCTCCGAAATCTTCATCCAAGCCCAAGCGGGGGCTGAAGAGTGACGTCCATCCTCCGGCGAAGTCTGGATCCAAGCGGCGGCTGAAGAAATCCATCATCGGGCTGAAGTCTTGATCCAAGCGGGCGCTGAAGAAGTCCATCATCGGGATGAAGTCTTCTATGAAGCGGCATCTTCAATCTTCTTTCTTCCGGAGCCATCATCTTCCAGCTGACGCGGATCCATCCTCTTCTACCCACGCCTACTCGCCGAATGACTGTTCCTTTAAATGATGGCGTCCGTCGAATTCCGATTGGCTGATAGGATTCTATCAGCCAATCGGAATTAAGGTAGGAAAATTCTGATTGGCTGATGGAATCAGCCAATCAGATTCAAGTTCAATCCGATTGGCTGATCTGATCAGCCAATTAGATTGAGCTTGCATTCTATTGGCTGATCGGAACAGCCAATAGAATGCGAGCTCAATAATGTTTTAATGTGTGTGAATCTTTTTTCAATTCCAGATAATTTAGGGTCATTTGAGTGCTTATATAGTATCTTTTTCTGTTAGTTTCTCTAACTAACATATTTGGAAGGAGGTAAATGCAATTCAAGGACACTAGGAGACTGAATACTGACAGTCAAAACAGTGATGATTGACAATTTTTGCAATACTGTTAAAAGAAATATGATTGCTGGCAATAATTGTCTAGGTGGGCCTGGCACACAGCAGGCTGCAAGGCAGGAGGAAAGTGCAATTCAATGGCACCAGCAAACTGAGGATTCACAACAACTATTACCAAAAATTAAAATTTTTAATTATTAAGAATACTGTGACAACAAATATGATTTGTGTAAATATTTTTCAAGTAGGCCTGGCACACAGGCTTGGAAGGCAGTAGAAAAGTGCAATTCTAGGGCACGAGCAAACTGAGGATTAAGATCATCAACAATCAAGAATTTTTTAATTTTAATTAGTAACTATACTGTGACAACAATTATGATTGGTGTAAATAATTGGCAAGACGGCCTGACACAAAAGGCTGGCAGGCAGGAGGTAGATGCAATTCAAGGACACTAGGAGACTGATTACTGACAGTCAAAACAGTCATGATTGACAATTTTTGCAATACTGTTAAAAGAAATATGATTGCTGGCAATAATTGGCTAGGTGGGCCTGGCACGAAGCAGGCTGCAAGGCAGGAGGAAAGTGCAATTCACTGACACCAGCAAACTGAGGATTCACAAAAACTATTAACAAAAATTTTATTTTTTAATTACTAAGAATACTTTGACAACAAATATGATTGGTGTAAATATTTTTCAAGTAGGCCTGGCACACAGGCTTGGAAGGCAGTAGAAAAGTGCAATTCTAGGGCACGAGCAAACTGAGGATTAAGATCAACAATCAAGAATTTTTTAATTTTAATTAGTAACTATACTGTGACAACAATTATGATTGGTGTAAATAGTTGGCAAGACAGCCTGGCACAAAAGGCTGGCAGGCAAGAGGTAGATGCAATTCAAGGACACTAGGAGACTGATTACTGACAGTCAAAACAGTGATGATTGAAAATTTTTGCAATACTGTTAAAAGAAATATGATTGCTGGCAATAATTGGCTAGGTGGGCCTGGCACACAGCAGGCTGCAAGGCAGGAGGAAAGTGCAATTCAATGGCACCAGCAAACTGAGGATTCACAACAACTATTAGCAAAAATGTAAATTTTTAATTATTAAGAATACTGTGACAACAAATATGATTGGTGTAAATATTTTTCAAATAGGCCTGCCACACAGGCTTGGAAGGCAGTAGAAAAGTGCAATTCTAGGGCACGAGCAAACTGAGGATTAAGATCAACAATCAAGAATTTTTTAATTTTAATTAGTAACTATACTGTGACAACAATTATGATTGGTGTAAATAGTTGGCAAGACGGCCTGGCACAAAAGGCTGGCAGGCAAGAGGTAGATGCAATTCAAGGACACTAGGAGACTGATTACTGACAGTCAAAACAGTGATGATTGAAAATTTTTGCAATACTGTTAAAAGAAATATGATTGCTGGCAATAATTGGCTAGGTGGGCCTGGCACACAGCAGGCTGCAAGGCAGGAGGAAAGTGCAATTCAATGGCACCAGCAAACTGAGGATTCACAACAACTATTTCCAAAAATGTAAATTTTTAATTATTAAGAATACTGTGACAACAAATATGATTGGTGTAAATATTTTTCAAGTAGGCCTGCCACACACAGGGGTGAGATTACCTTCCACAGGCTGACAATAACAATCAAGCCCATACTATGGACCCAGCAGCCTATTTAGCTCATGTAGAGAAATTAACACAAACTGTAGATAACCTCACTACAGGGTTAAATACACTACAGTTAGAAAATTCTGCTTTAAAGCAATACATCAATGATAAAATTGATACAATCACTACAAGTATTGGTTCTAGTGAACCCCAACCTAATCCTCCACAAACATTTAGTGGTATTCGTTCAGAATTTAGGGAATTCAAAAATTCATGTTCCTTATACTTCCAACTAAAACCCAAAACATATTTCAATGATCATTTGAAGGTTCTCACCACAATCTCTTATCTGCGTGGTGAACCACGTATATGGGCTAATTTGTTTTTTGAGACCAATGACCCATTGCTGTACTCATTTGATCAGTTTTTTAAAGCAATGGGACAGCTTTATGATGATCCCTACAAACAGCTGTCTGCTGAGACAGCAATGAGGTCTCTGAGACAACATAAAAGGCCTGTGGAGGACTACATCGCAGAGTTTAAGAAATGGTCCCCAGATACACAGTGGAATGACCTCTCATTACGCAATCAATTCCGCCTAGGCCTCTCAGATACTCTCAAGGATGAGCTAGCCAGACAACCCCTCCCAGATACTTTAGAACTCCTCATAGATGCAAGCATCACTTTAGATAGACGCATCAGAGAGAGACGCTCAGAAAGGTCACACTTAGAATCATCCACTAAACATACAGCTACTACATTACCCCCACCTAAAACAGCTACAAAAACTTCTGAAAATCCTATGGAACTCGGTTTCATCAGAGGTCCATTAACTCAACAGGAGAAACTAAGAAGAAAAGCTTTAGATCTCTGTATGTATTGTGGAGGGATTGATCACACTGTAAAGGACTGCTCTCAATTACAGCGTAGGAAGGGTAAGATGAACACTACAAATATATGTCTATCTGCTAAACAAACACAGTCTAATCATTGCTCCCTTCCTATCTTATTACAGTGGGATCAGCAAAGACTCAACTCACAAGCAATCCTTGACTCTGGAGCGAGCCATAATTATATAGATCACCAATTCACTACTGTAAATAAAATTCCACTCGTTAAGAAATTGGTGCCTAGTGTACTTCGATTTATTGATGGTAATGAAATAACTTCAGGACCCATCTTATACCATACCATACCATTAAGGCTCACCACACATGACCAACACACAGAGTATCTTACTTTTGACGTTATACCCTCACCTCTATATCCCATTATACTTGGTATCACTTGGTTTAAACAACACGATCCCACTATACAATGGTCAACTTCACAAGTTCTCTTTAATTCTCCATATTGTAAAAATTTGTGTCTCCATCAGGAACAAATTTTACTAGATGTTCCATTACAAATTCCCAAGGAATACATTACATTCGCTGATGTCTTTGATAAAAAAGAATCAGAGAATCTACCACCTCATAGGGTTTATGACTGCCCTATTGATCTCCTGCCAGGTGTTGATATACCTTACGGCCATATATTTCCCCTCTCAGAACCTGAGTTACAACACCTTAAAACTTATTTGGCTGATAACTTAAAGAAAGGCTTTATACGTCCTTCCACCTCCCCAGCTGGGGCTGGTATATTTTTTGTTAAAAATAAAGATCAGTCCCTAAGACCCATTATTGATTACAGAGAACTAAACAAGCGTACAATAAAAAACCGCTATCCTTTGCCTTTAATTCCCCAACTCCTTGATAGATTACAAGATGCTACTATATACACTAAATTGGATCTCAGAGGGGCTTACAACTTAGTACGTATCAAGGAGGGTCATGAATGGCTTACAGCATTCCGTACACGTTACGGCTTATTTGAATATACTGTGATGCCATTTGGCCTCTGTAATGCCCCGGCTACTTTTCAATACTTTATAAATGACATTTTTAAGGATTTTTTGGATTTATTTATGGTGATATATTTGGATGATATACTCATATTCTCTACCTCACGTACAGAACACATCAAACATGTTACCCTAGTATTAACACGGTTGAGAGAAAATTCTCTATATGTCAAACTAGAAAAATGCTTATTTCACTCCAAAGAAATAAAATTTCTAGGTTATATTGTATCACCCCAAGGTATCCAGATGGATAATGATAAGATATCAGTAATCCAAAATTGGCCTTCCCCAAAAAGTAAAAAGGATATACAAAGGTTCATGGGTTTCGCCAATTTCTACAGGAAGTTTATTAAAAATTTCGCTGATTTGACAAGACCATTAACTAACTTGACCAAATCTGATACACACTTTCGATGGAACGATGATTTAGAACAAATTTTCAACTTTTTAAAAAAGGCTTTCACTACGGCCCCTATCCTCCAATTCCCTAATTCTAAGTTACAGTATATCCTGGAAGTGGATGCATCTAATTATGCTTTGGGAGCAATCCTCTCACAGAGGCTGACTCCTAAGGACCCATTCAGCTGAAATCAACTACCCAATTGGGGATAAAGAACTGTTAGCAATCAAGACTTCATTAGAACAATGGAGACACCTTCTGGAAGGGACCATTCTTCCAATCTTGATCTACACGGATCACAAAAATCTAGAATACTTACAATCTAATAGGACTCTTAGTGCACGGCAGGTCCGATGGAACCTATTCTTGGCTAGGTTTAATTATCTTATCACCTACCGTCCTGCAAACAAGAACAAGAAGGCTGATGCCCTCTCAAGACACTTGGTGGACCAAGTTCCGCATCCAAACCTCTCACCCTTAATTCCTCTTGACAGGTTCTTAGCTTTAACTGTAGAACAAAACAATCAGTTCAAATCGGCACAACAGGCTGACTCAAATAAACCATTACAGGTCTTGGATTTACACACGGATGGGTTGTATTATCACCAACAACAAATCTATGTACCCAACAGTCTCAGACCAACAGTCTTAAAAACTTTACATGACTCCCCATCTGCTGGACATATGGGCATAAAGAAAACTCAAGAATTAGTCTCCAGATACTTTTGGTGGCCAACTTACCTCTCCGATATCGCGGATTACGTTAAGACCTGTATGATCTGCGAAACTACTAAAAAAGGGAGGACTCCCCCGTACGGAAAATTGATCCCCTTACCGACTCCTGACCGTCCTTGGAGAGACATAGCTATCGACTATATAGTCGACCTGCCTATCTCAGAAAGGAATAACACCATATTAGTAGTCGTGGACCTATTTAGTAAAATGGCACATTTTGTGCCCTACCATAAACTCCCAACTTCTTCTGAAACCATATCCTTAATGATCCACCATGTGTTCAAGTATCACGGACTCCCGAATAGTATCACCTCAGATAGGGGTACTCAATTTACCAGCCACTTCTGGAAACAACTTTGTCACTCACTAGGTATTTCTAGACGTCTCAGTACCTCTTTCCATCCACAAACTAATGGCCAGACTGAAAGAACAAACCAGTGCATTGAACAATACTTAAGATGTTTCATCTCAGCTAAACAAGAGAACTGGACCCAACTTCTGCCATACGCAGAATTCGCCTTCAACAATTCCATTCATTCCTCTACTAACTCCACACCGTTTTTCATTAATTATGGTTTCCATCCCTCTTTTGAATGGGATTCTATGGTCGGCAACACTTGTCCTGTTGTGAATGACCTCATCAACACTATTAGTGAATCCTTTTCATTAACTGCTGAAAATATTCGCATCGCCAAGGATCGGTATAAATTTCATTTTGACAAGAAAAGGATTCCCTCGCCTAAATATGCTGTAGGTGACTACGTTTGGTTATCGACACGTAATCTACATTTACCCCTTCCTTCCAGGAAACTGTCTTCCAGCTTTATTGGACCATTCCCCATCGTAAAGATTGTGAATATGAATGCTGTCACCCTCGCTTTACCAGCAAATCTGAAATCCCATCCTACCTTTCATGTGTCTCTCCTCAAGCCTTATAGACAGCTTCGTCACCATGATCCTTCTATTCCTATACTTCCTCATCTGCAGGATGCCACCCTGGAGTATGAGGTACAAGATGTGTTGGACTCCCGACGCTTTCGAGGGCAGCTTCAGTATCTGGTTCATTGGAAGGGCTATCCTGATTCTGAGGACTCCTGGGAACCGGCTTCTAATCTATCTGCCCCCCGATTGGTGGCCAGGTTCCATGAACGTTGTCCTGATCGCCCTGGACCCGATCCCCGGAGTTGATCCTTGGGGGGGGGGTCCTGTCATGACTGCCTAAGTTCTTTGCTTTATCCTTTGTATAGCTGTGTCTTTTCACACTTACATAATCTCCTCCCCATCAAGCTGTTTAAATTTCCCTCCTACTCATACCAAATTGCTTGATTGTTGAATCCAGCTTCTCACCCTCAAACTTCCTTGCAACCTTTGAGACAGACGCAGCTCACCTCTCTACCAAACACAGGACCGGAACCGGCAAGCGGTGACGTCACACGCCATCGCACACGCTGCAAATCCCCAGACTCTGCAGGGGAACTACTCTGTGTCCGGACACCACTCACCCATTACTTCTATAGTAACTTTAAAAAGCGCTTCCTTCACTCCTGTACCGCAGTAAGTTACCATTATTCAACATTTACTCCAGACATGTCTCAGAACCTTTAGTTAAGATGCCTTCGTATTCAAATGCGCTAATAATTACCTAACTTCGTTATTTGTCAGTCTCAGTACCTTAAAAAGCTTAAGTGTCATTAGCTGTATTTTGCCTTATTCTTGTACTGTTATCTGTGCTGCCAATTATGATCAGATACTATCTGTTTAACTCTTTAACCTTGCAATTGCATGTTATTATTTAAGTGGGAACCAGTTTGTCAATACTGAGTGGGGCTATATGCTCTGTGGTCTCAGCCATTGTCTCACCTATCCTTATAATAAAAGTGAACTGTATCCATTGATTCTGAACCTTGCTGCCTCCCTTCACCTATACAGAATCATTGATACTTTCACAACACTTTTAAAAACTGCAGTTGTGGTCCTAAAATTCCCCTCTCTCCTTTACAGGGGTGAGATTACCTTCCACAGGCTGACAGCAGGGAGCTGGGCATAGGAGTACAATGGAGTGTGACAATAATAATGTGAAGGGGAAGATTGCGGAGTTGTGGCATTTTAATTTTGTTATCGTGGGAAGTACTTGCAAAGACCTTGCTCTGGTGAATCCATATCGCAAATATGTTTAAGGCACTGTTTGTCTATTTTTTGAATATCAGCATTTCGTAAATGAAGCTCAACTTAAGGCTGGTGAGAACCGACCTTTCTTCTGGCTGTTTGCAAATGTTGTGGCTCTGGACAAATATGTGAATAAGGGGCCATCAGCCATATTCTGCACGCAACCCCTTTGATGATTGACGATAAACATGTGTTACCTGCAAGCAGAGCTCGTTACTTCTGTCTAAATCATCTTCCTGGTATGGACAGGCCACTGTTTCCCACAGCAAGTCCGAAGCTTGAACTACAAGATTGTCTTGAGTATGGTAGGAAACCAAAGTTTATTTAATTCTGTACTATCACCACAAAAGCTGAACTTCTTGAAGCAAGGAAAATGCAAGCAATTTCATGTGCTTATGGATGACAAGGACGTCCTGTCCTGTGGTGCACAGAGATGGAGAGGATTTTGGGCCTCCCTGTACACTACCCAGATGTCTCCAACATCACCAGAAACACAAGACAGCGACTCTTGGGAAGTTCCTGGAGTGTTCCGGTAGCCATCTCTTTGCACCCCGAAAGGAATACTTTATCAGTGTTTTTGTATACATCCGACAACAGATTCGGAGACTGTGGTGACGCACATGTTATTTACTGTTGTTCTAGCTGTGTCAATATCAATTGGCATTAAAAAGGTAATATTTGGAGACTAGTGACGCACGCTGTGGCAATTGCAATTTGCATTAAAAAGAATCTGCTAACAACCACTACCTAGGACCACACCTGACTCCTGAAGTCATGCTTCAGTTAGTAACTCAAGTTAAATTATTATTTTTTTTTTTATTATGCTCAGCAGATTCAAAACATACCATTCTTCTAGTCATATCACATGACATGTCAAAATGCTGCATTGAAAATGGCAGTGTGCAAAGTCATAATCTTAGTGAACCTATAAGTGCATTACATTTTCTAAAATAAACAAAAATACAGAGGAAAAAAAAAAAAAAGGAAAGAGGACATATGGCATCCTTTTGAACAATAGATTACATTTAAGGCATTGATTTGAGAAACCCAGAGATAATTTGTTGCAACCGGGAAATCTAAAAAAACCTTGATTAGACACCCATTACACTTATTTAGCCTTAGACCTTATTAGCAGAGGCTCCAGGACCCTCAACAAAACCAGCAGCAGGAAAGAGGACATATAGCATCCTTTTGAAAAATAGATTTCTGGAAAGGCATTGATTTTAGAAACCCGGGGATAATTTGTTTCAACCGGGAAATCTAAAAAAACATTGATTAGACACCCAGTACACATATTTATCCTTAGGCCTTTTTAGCAGAGGCTCCAGGATCCTCAACAGAAACAACAGCATGAAAGAGGACATATGGCATCCTTGTGAACAATTGATTACAGTTAAGGCATTGATTTTAGAATCCCAGAGTTCATTTATATGAACCGGGAAATAGAAAAAAACATTGATTGGACACCCAGTACACTTCTTTATCCTTAGGCCTTTTTATAAGAGGCTCCCGGAGCCTCAACAGAAACAACAGCATGAAAGAGGACATACGGCATCCTTTTGAATAATAGATTACAGGAAAGGCATTGATTTTAGAAACCCGGGGATAATTTGTTGCAACCGTGAAATTTAAAAAAACATAGATTAGACACCCAGTACACTTCTTTATCCTTAGGCCTTTTTATAAGAGGCTCCCAGAGCCTCAACAGAAACAACAGCATGAAAGAGGACATATGGCATCCTTTTGAATAATAGATTACAGGAAAGGCATTGATTTTAGAAACCCGGGAATAATTTGTTTCAACCGTGAAATCTAAAAAAACATAGATTAGACACCCAGTACACTTCTTTATCCTTAGGCCTTTTTATAAGAGGCTCCCGGAGCCTCAACAGAAACAACAGCATGAAAGAGGACATATGGCATCCTTGTGAATAATAGATTACAGGAAAGGCATTGATTTTAGAAACACAGAGATAATTAGTTGCAACCGGGAAATCTAAAAGAACATTGATTAGACACCCAGTACACTTATTTATCCTTAGGCCATTTTAGCAGAGGCTCCAGGACCCTCAACAAAACCAGCAGCAGGAAAGAGGACATATGGCATCCTTTTGAAAATTAGATTACAGGAAAGACATTGATTTTAGAAACCCGGAGATAATTTGTTGCAACCGGGAATTTGAATCAAACAAATGATTCGATGGACACCCAGTAACCCTTTCTGGGCTAACGCCGGTTTATAAAGCTCTTAACTACTGTGCTCTAAAGTACACTAACACCCATAAACTACCTATGTACCCCTAAACCGAGGTCCCCCCACATCGCCGCCACTCTATTAAAAAATTTTAACCCCTAATCTGCCGACCGCACACCGCTGCCACCTACGTTATCTCTATGAACCCCTAATCTGCTGCCCCTAACACAGCTGACCCCATTATTATATTTATTAACCCCTATTATGCCGCCCCCAACGTCGCAACTACCTACCTACACTTATTAACCCCTAATCTGCCGACCGGACCGCACCGCTACTAGAATAAATGTATTAACCCCTAATCCGCCTCACTCCCGCCTCAATAACCCTATAATAAATAGTATTAAACCCTAATCTGTTCTCCCTAACATCGCCAACACCTAACTTCAAGTATTAACCCCTAATCTGCCGGCCGGAGCTCACCGCTACTCTAATAAAATTTTTAACCCCTAAAGCTAAGTCTAATCCTAACCCTAACACCCCCCTAAATTAAATATAATTTTATTCTAACAAAATAAATTAACTCTTATTAAATAAATTATTCCTATTTAAATCTCAATACTTACCTGTAAAATAAACCCTAATATAGCTACAATATAATTAATAATTATATCGTAGCAATTTTAGGATTAATATTTATTTTACAGGCAACTTTGTATTTATTTTAACCAGGTACAATAGCTATAAAATAGTTAATAACTATTTAATAGTTACCTAGTTAAAATAATTACAAAATTACCTGTAAAATAAATCCTAACCTTAGTTACAATTAAACCTAACACTACACTATCAATAAATAAATTAAATAAACTACCTACAATTATCTACAATTAAACCTAACACTACACTATCAATACATTAATTAAATACAATACCTACAAATAAATACAATTAAATAAACTAACTAAAGTACAAAAAATAAAAAAGAACTAAGTTACAAAAAATAAAAAAATATTTACAAACATTAGAAAAATATTACAACAATTTTAAACTAATTACACCTACTCTAAGCCCCCTAATAAAATATCAAAGACCCCCAAAATAAAAAAAATGCCCTACCCTATTCTAAAATTAAAATAGAAAAGCTCTTTTACCATACCAGCCCTGAAAAGGGCCCTTTGCGAGGCATGCCCTAAAGAATTCAGCTCTTTTGCCTGTAAAAAAAAAACATACAATACCCCCCCCAACATTACAACACACCACCCACATACCCCTAATCTAACCCAAACCCCCTTAAATAAACCTAACACTAAGCCCCTGAAGATCTCCCTACCTTGTCTTCACCACACCGGGTCCTGATCTGTCCAGAAGAGCCTCCGAAATCTTCATCCAAGCCCAAGCGGGGGCTGAAGAGTGACGTCCATCCTCCGGCGAAGTCTGGATCCAAGCGGCGGCTGAAGAAATCCATCATCGGGCTGAAGTCTTGATCCAAGCGGGCGCTGAAGAAGTCCATCATCGGGATGAAGTCTTCTATGAAGCGGCATCTTCAATCTTCTTTCTTCCGGAGCCATCATCTTCCAGCTGACGCGGATCCATCCTCTTCTACCCACGCCTACTCGCCGAATGACTGTTCCTTTAAATGATGGCGTCCGTCGAATTCCGATTGGCTGATAGGATTCTATCAGCCAATCGGAATTAAGGTAGGAAAATTCTGATTGGCTGATGGAATCAGCCAATCAGATTCAAGTTCAATCCGATTGGCTGATCTGATCAGCCAATTAGATTGAGCTTGCATTCTATTGGCTGATCGGAACAGCCAATAGAATGCGAGCTCAATAATGTTTTAATGTGTGTGAATCTTTTTTCAATTCCAGATAATTTAGGGTCATTTGAGTGCTTATATAGTATCTTTTTCTGTTAGTTTCTCTAACTAACATATTTGGAAGGAGGTAAATGCAATTCAAGGACACTAGGAGACTGAATACTGACAGTCAAAACAGTGATGATTGACAATTTTTGCAATACTGTTAAAAGAAATATGATTGCTGGCAATAATTGTCTAGGTGGGCCTGGCACACAGCAGGCTGCAAGGCAGGAGGAAAGTGCAATTCAATGGCACCAGCAAACTGAGGATTCACAACAACTATTACCAAAAATTAAAATTTTTAATTATTAAGAATACTGTGACAACAAATATGATTTGTGTAAATATTTTTCAAGTAGGCCTGGCACACAGGCTTGGAAGGCAGTAGAAAAGTGCAATTCTAGGGCACGAGCAAACTGAGGATTAAGATCATCAACAATCAAGAATTTTTTAATTTTAATTAGTAACTATACTGTGACAACAATTATGATTGGTGTAAATAATTGGCAAGACGGCCTGACACAAAAGGCTGGCAGGCAGGAGGTAGATGCAATTCAAGGACACTAGGAGACTGATTACTGACAGTCAAAACAGTCATGATTGACAATTTTTGCAATACTGTTAAAAGAAATATGATTGCTGGCAATAATTGGCTAGGTGGGCCTGGCACGAAGCAGGCTGCAAGGCAGGAGGAAAGTGCAATTCACTGACACCAGCAAACTGAGGATTCACAAAAACTATTAACAAAAATTTTATTTTTTAATTACTAAGAATACTTTGACAACAAATATGATTGGTGTAAATATTTTTCAAGTAGGCCTGGCACACAGGCTTGGAAGGCAGTAGAAAAGTGCAATTCTAGGGCACGAGCAAACTGAGGATTAAGATCAACAATCAAGAATTTTTTAATTTTAATTAGTAACTATACTGTGACAACAATTATGATTGGTGTAAATAGTTGGCAAGACAGCCTGGCACAAAAGGCTGGCAGGCAAGAGGTAGATGCAATTCAAGGACACTAGGAGACTGATTACTGACAGTCAAAACAGTGATGATTGAAAATTTTTGCAATACTGTTAAAAGAAATATGATTGCTGGCAATAATTGGCTAGGTGGGCCTGGCACACAGCAGGCTGCAAGGCAGGAGGAAAGTGCAATTCAATGGCACCAGCAAACTGAGGATTCACAACAACTATTTCCAAAAATGTAAATTTTTAATTATTAAGAATACTGTGACAACAAATATGATTGGTGTAAATATTTTTCAAGTAGGCCTGCCACACAGGCTTGGAAGGCAGTAGAAAAGTGCAATTCTAGGGCACGAGCAAACTGAGGATTAAGATCAACAATCAAGAATTTTTTAATTTTAATTAGTAACTATACTGTGACAACAATTATGATTGGTGTAAATAGTTGGCAAGACGGCCTGGCACAAAAGGCTGGCAGGCAAGAGGTAGATGCAATTCAAGGACACTAGGAGACTGATTACTGACAGTCAAAACAGTGATGATTGAAAATTTTTGCAATACTGTTAAAAGAAATATGATTGCTGGCAATAATTGGCTAGGTGGGCCTGGCACACAGCAGGCTGCAAGGCAGGAGGAAAGTGCAATTCAATGGCACCAGCAAACTGAGGATTCACAACAACTATTTCCAAAAATGTAAATTTTTAATTATTAAGAATACTGTGACAACAAATATGATTGGTGTAAATATTTTTCAAGTAGGCCTGCCACACAGGCTTGGAAGGCAGTAGAAAAGTGCAATTCTAGGGCACGAGCAAACTGAGGATTAAGATCAACAATCAAGAATTTTTTAATTTTAATTAGTAACTATACTGTGACAACAATTATGATTGGTGTAAATAGTTGGCAAGACGGCCTGGCACAAAAGGCTGGCAGGCAGGAGGTAAATGCAATTCAAGGACACTAGGAGACTGAATACTAACAGTCAAAACAGTGATGATTGACAATTTTTGCAATACTGTTAAAAGAAATATGATTGCTGACAATAATTGGCTAGGTGGGCCTGGCACACAGCAGGCTGCAAGGCAGGAGGAAAGTGCAATTCAATGGCACCAGCAAACTGAGGATTCACAACAACTATTTCCAAAAATGTAAATGTTTAATTATTAAGAATACTGTGACAACAAATATGATTGGTGTAAATATTTTTCAAGTAGGCCTGGCACACAGGCTTGGAAGGCAGTAGAAAAGTGCAATTCTATGGCACGAGCAAACTGAGGATTAAGATCAACAATCAAAATTTTTTTAATTTTAATTAGTAACTATAATGTCTGTGACAACAATTAGGATTGGTGTAAATAGTTGGCTAGACGGTCTGGCACAAAAGGCTGGCAGTGACAGGCAGGAGGTAAATGCAATTCAATGGCACTAGGAGACTAGGAGAATATTTGCAGTCCAAAAAATTATGATTTTTATTTTTTTATATACTGTTACAAGAATTATGATTGGTGCCACTAATTGGCTAGTTGGGCCTGACACACAGGCTGGCAGATATGAGTCGTGGATGGTAGGTAGGGCAGCAATTTAATACAGTATGCTGTGTAAGTGACAAAAACACAGGCCTGATAGAAAATTAAGTAAGATTACACTAGCAAAATATTTTAAAATTTTAGATTTTAATATTAAAATAATGTTAAGAAGTGCAATGCACATATGAGTGGTTGCACTGGCTGGCTGCTACGTAGGGCAGCAATTAACAACAGTATGCTGTGTAAGTCACATAGACAGACACAGGCCTGATAGAAAATAAAATTAGATTACACTAGCATAATGATTTAAAGACTTTTCTGGGGGGAATTTAAAGAAAAAGGTTAAGCACATACATATGAGTCGTGGCTGATAGCCTTGGAAGGGCAGCTATTAAAAACAGTAGGCTCTGTAAGTCACATACACACACGCCTGATAGAAAATACTATTAGATTACACTAGAAAAATGATTTCAATTATTTTTTTGGGGGGGGGGAATTAAAAAAAGGTTAAACACATATGAGTTGTGGCTCATAGACTAGGGAGGGCAGCAAGTAAACACAGTAGGCTCTGTATTATGTCAGCAAAACACACAGGCCTGATAGAAAATTATATTAGATTACACTATCAAACAAATTTAAACTTTTTTTTATATATTTAAATTAAGGTGAAGAAGATATGAGTGCTGGGTGGCTGCCTGGCACAGACCAATTAACCAAAAGACTGAAAAAAAAATGAGGTATATTAATGCTGAGTGAGCCTGACAGACACAGGCCTGATAGTAAATGTAATTAGATTACACTAGCAAAATATATATATATATTTTTTATTTAAAATAATGTTATAAACGGATATTAACACTGGTGGCTGGCACAGAGCAATGAACCAGAGTATATGCTGTGTGACACAGGCCTGATAGAAAATGAAAAAAAATTACACTAGCAAAATAATTAAATTTTTTGGTTAGTTAAATTTAAACTAATGTTGTTAGGGAGATATCAGTGGTGGCAGTAATCACAGCATATGCTGTGAGCCTTAAACACACAGCCTGAAAGCCAGGTAAATGCTAATAAAAAAAACGGAAAAAAAAAACGGCACGAAATATAGCCCTAAAAAGGGCTTTTTGGGGGTGCTGTGCTTGCAGCAGAGATGAGTGGAGTCCTTCTGGACTGTAGTGGACACTAAATACACTAGCCTAGCTATGTTTTTTCCTATTAATGTCAGGAGCAAAAACACAACAAGTCCTCTCATTAAGAAAGCAAGGTCGTTATGAGTCTAAAATGGCGGATTCCGAGTAGCTGGGAGGGTCTGTGAGGGAGTGTCTGATGTTGATTGGCTCTAATGTGTCAGACGGCTGTGACATAAAGGGTCAAAGTTTCCTCAATGATGACACATAGGGGCGGATCGAACATCGCCATGTGCTCGCCCACAAACGCGAACGCGAACAAGCTATGTTCGCTGTGAACCGTTCGCGGGCAAACAGTTCGGGACATCACTATTGATCAGATTTGCAAAGCGGCAACTTGGTCCTCTTTGCATACATTTACTAAATTCTACCATTTTGATGTATTTGCTTCTTCAGAAGCAGTTTTTGGTAGGAAAGTTTTTCAGGCAGCCGTTTCAGTTTGATTCTTCTGCTTTTGATTTATGTTTTTTTCTTTTATTTATGAGAATAAACTTATTTTTTTGGGGTTGTGGATTAATTTTTTCAGCGGAAAATGGCAGTTTTTATTTTTATCCCTCACTCTCTAGTGACTCTTGCGTGGAGTTCCACATCTTGGGTATTGCTATCCCATACGTCACTAGCTCATGGACTCTTGCCAATTACATGAAAGAAAACATAATTTATGTAAGAACGTACCTGATAAATTAATTTCTTTCATATTGGCAAGAGTCCATGAGGCCCACCCTTTTTATGGTGGTTATGATTTTTTGTATAAAGCACAATTATTTCCAAATTTCTTTTGTTGATGCTTTCTACTCCTTTCTTTATCACCCCACTGCTTGGCTATTCGTTAAACTGATTATGAAGGGATTTATTACTGTGTTGCAATAGGGTATGTGAACAAAGTGTCAAATTCTAATAATGTATAAATAGTTACTTATTTGTGTGACAATATAAATTCTTGGAATATAAGGATCTATATAAATAATAGACAGAACTCTGGGGTATTATACAAAATATCAAAATTTATAACGTTAGTAAAATATGTATTGTATACAATACATATTTTACTAACGTTATAAATTTTGATATTTTGTATAATACCCCAGAGTTCTGTCTATTATTTATATAGATCCTTATATTCCAAGAATTTATATCGTCACACATATAAGTAACTATTTATACATTATTAGAATTTGACACTTTGTTCACATACCCTATTGCAACACAGTAATAAATCACTTCATAATCACTTTATAAACACTAAAATTTAGCTCCCCTTCACCTGTTCGTTATTACCCTTTACATCGATAATTGTTTGGAGGAACTTTTATCACACAGAAGGGTTATAGAGCCTATTTTTAACAATAAATTTTTCAACAAAATTATTTCACTTTTGTACACTATTTAATAATCCTTTTTTAAATGCACTCACTCCATCCTATTTTCTAATGCTATTCGTTAAACTGAATTGTGGGTGTGGTGAGGGGTGTATTTATAGGCATTTTGGAGGTTTGGGAAACTTTTCCCCTACTGGTAGGATTGTATATCCCATACGCCACTAGCTCATGGACTCTTGCCAATATGAAAGAAATGAATTTATCAGGTAAGTTCTTACATAAATTATGTTTTTTTTTACTTTTTTGACTGGGTTTTTTTTGTTTAGGGTTTGGGCTTTTCGTAAACAAGCTAAATGCCTTTTTTCAGGGCAATGTAAAAGAGCTGAATGCCCTTTTAAGGGCAATGCCCATACAAATGCCCTTTCCAGGGCAATGGGTAGGTTTTTGTTAGAGTTAGGTTTTTTTTTGGGGGGGGGTTGGTTGGATGGTGGGTTTTACTGTTGGGGGGTCTTTGTATTTTTTTTTACAGGTAAAAGAGCTGATTTCTTTAGGGCAATGCCCTACAAAAAAGCCCTTTTAAGGGCTATTGGTAGTTTATTGTAGGCTAGGGGTGTTTTTATTTTGGGGGGATTTTTTTATTTTTATAGGGATATTAGATTAAGTGTAATTGTTTTTTCTGTTGATAATTTCGTTTGTTAGTTTTCGTAATTTAGTATTTTTTTATTTTTTGTAATTTTAGACTTAACTTTTTAGTAGTGTTAGTTTTTTTAATGTGTAATTTAGTTGTTTTAATTGGTAGTTATTTTAATTTTAGAATAATAGTTAAGATTCGGCTAGATTACAAGTTTTGCGGTAAGAGCAAGTTCGATACTAACTTGCAAGTTATTTCCACCGCTCACTTCCCTATAGCGCTGCTATTACAGGTTTTCATAAGCATTAGCAGGCAATATTGCAGCGTGGAGCAAAATTGAGCTCCCTACCGCACTCAAATACCAGCGCTGCTTTGAGCTGGTTTTACGTACTCGTGCACGATTTCCTCATAGACATCAATGGGGAGAGCCGGCTAAAAAAAAGCCTAACACCTGCAATAAAGAAGCGTAAAGCTCCGTAACGCAGCCCCATTGATTCCTATTGGGAAACAGAAGTTATTTTTACACCTAACACCCTAACATAAACCCAGAGTCTAAACACCCCTAATTTGCTGCCCCCGACATCGCCGACACCTACCTACACTTATTAACCCCTAATCTGCTGCCCCTGACACTACCACTACCTACCTACACTTATTAACCCATAATCTGCCGCCCCTAACATCGCCACCACCTACCTACACTTATTAACCCCTAATCTGCTGCCCCTGACACCACCACTACCTACCTACACTTATTAACCCATAATCTGCCGCCCCCAACGTCGCCGCCACTATACTTAAGTTATTAACCCCTAAACCTAAGTCTAACCCTAACCCTATCCCTAACACCCACTAACTTTAACATAATTAAAATAAATCTAAATAAAAATTACAATTAATAACTAAATAATTCATATTTAAAACTAAATACCTGTAAAATAAACCCTAAGCTAGCTACAATATAACTAATAGTTACAATGTAGCTATCTTAGGTTTTAGTTTTATTTTACAGGTAAGTTTGTGTTTATTTTAACTAGGTAGAATAGTTACTAAATAGTTATTAACTATTTACTAGCTACCTAGTTAAAATAAATACAAATTTAACTGTAAAATAAAACCTAACCTGAGTTACACTAACACCTAACCTTATACTACAATTAAATAAATTACAATAATTAAATACAATTAACTAAATTACAAAAAAAAAACAAAACACTAAATTACACAAATAAAAAAGGAATGATCAAATATTTAAACTAAATTTGCCCCTAAATTTTCCCCATTTGGGGCATTGCCCCCAAAAAATCAGCTCTTTTACCTGTAAACAAATAATACAAACAACCCCTCAACAGTAAAACCCACCACCCACAAAACCAAACCCCCCAAATAAAATCCTATCTAAAAAAAACTAAGCTCCCCATTGCGCTGAAAAGGACATTTGTATGGGCATTGCCCTTAAAAGGGCATTTAGCTGTTTTTCTGCCCAAACCCTAAGCTAAAAATAAATCCAATCAGCCAATAGGATTGAGCTCACATTCTATGGAACAGCCAATAGAATGCAAGCTCAATCCCATTGGCTGATTAGGTCAGCCAATATGATTGAAGCTCAATCCTATTGGCTGATTGCATCAGCCAATAGGATTTTTTCCCTTTAATTCCGATTGGATGATAGAATTCTATCAGCCGATAGGAATTCAAGGGACGCCATCTTGGATGATGTCATTTAAAGGAGAATTCATTCTTGAAGAGCCGTGGAAAGAAGAGGTGGCTCTGTGCTGGATGTCTTGAAGATGGAGCTGCTCCGTGTCTGAGGATGAAGATAGAAGATGCCATCTGGGTAAGACTTCTGCCCGTCTGGAAGACCACTTCTTGCCGCTTGGATGAAGACTTCTCTCGGCTTTGTTGAGGACTTCTTGCCGCTTGGATGAAGACTTCTCCCGGCTTTGTTGAGGATGGATGTCGGGTCTTCAAAAACTGTAAGTGGATCTTCGGGGGTTAGTGTTTTATTTTTAGCTTAGGGTTTGGGCAGAAAAGGAGCTAAATGCCCTTTTAAGGGCAATGCCCATCCAAATGCCCTTTTCAGGGCAATGGGGAGCTTAGGTTTTTTTAGATATTATTCTATTTGGGGGGTTTGGTTGCATGGGTGGTGGCTTTTACTGCTGGGGGGGTTGTTTGTATTATTTTTTTACAGGTAAAAAAAGCTGATTTCTTTGGGGCAATGCCCAGCAAAAGGCCCTTTTAAGGGCCTTTGGTAGTTTATTGTAGGCTAGGGTTTTTTTTGTTTTGGGGGAGCTTTTTTATATTGATAGGGCTATTAGATTAGGTGTAATTAGTTTAAATATCTGATCATTTATTTTTTATGTTGTGTAATTTAGTGTTTGTTTTCTTTTGTAATTTAGTTAATTGTATTTAATTAATGTAATTTATTTAATTGTAGTGTAAGTTTAGGTGTTAGTGTAACTCAGGTTAGGTTTTATTTTACAGGTACATTTGTATTTATTTTAGCTAGGTAGCTAGTAAATAGTTAATAACTATTTAGTAACTAGTCTACCTAGTTAAAATAAATACAAACTTGCCTGTAAAACAAAAATAAACCCTAAGCTAGCTACAATGTAACTATTAGTTATATTGTAGCTAGCTTAGGGTTTATTTTATAGGTAAGTATTTAGTTTTAAATAGGAATTATTTAGTTAACGATAGTAATTTTTATTTAGATTTATTTTAATTATATTAAAGTTAGTGGGTGTTAGGGTTAGACTTAGGGTTAGGGGTGAATAACTTTAGTATAGTGGTGGCGATGTTAGGAACAGCAGATTAGGGGTTAATAACAGTAATGTAGGTTGCGCGATGTTAGGGACAGCAGATTAGGGGTTAATAATATTTAACTAGTGTTTATGATGCGGGAGTGCGGCGGTTTAGGGGTTAATATGTTTATTATAGTGGTGGCGATGTCCGGAGCGGCAGATTAGGGGGCAATAATTTTATTTTAGTGTTTGCGATGCGGGAGGGCCTCTGTTTAGGGGTTAATAGGTAGTTTATGGGTGTTAGTGTACTTTTTAGAACTTTAGTTATGAGTTTTATGGTACAGCTTTGTAGCATAAAAGCCATAACTACTGACTTTCAGTTTACGGTATGGATCTTGACGGTATAGACTGTACCGCTCACTTTTTGGCCAGACAGGCAAACTGGTAATACCAGGGGAAAGGAAGTGCCATTGAAAAATGACTTTTTGAAAGCTGCGGTAGTTACGTTGCGGTACAGATATACCTGCAAGACTCGTAATACCAGCGGTAGTGAAAAAGAACCATAACGCTGCTTTTTCACTCATACCGTAAAACTCGTAATCTAGCCGTATATTAGTTATGTTCGTTTAATTGTTAGTTTAAACTTAATTTTTTTTTATTTCACAGGTAGGTTTTTATTTATTTTAAGATAAGGATATTGTAATTTTAATATATAGTTAGGGGGTGATAGGTTTAGGGGTAACGGTATAGCTATACCGACATGACTCGTAATGGCTGAGTTACTGTTTTTATGCTGAAATGGCAATTTTTTCAGTGTTGAAACCGTAACGTACAACTCGTAATCTAGCTGTTAGCTATACCAGTTGTTTGAGCTTGTGATTAATTTGCTGCCTAAGAGTATTAAAAGATATGACTTTATTTAGAATTTTATTTATATTACTTTGGTCTTATGATTTTTTTAAGCCCCATCCCTGCTCCTGCCCACCACATATCACACTTTTGCCACGGGGGTGGGGTGAATTTTGAAATGTTGGGAGGTATGCTAAAGTGACCCCTTGTATCACAATAGACCCATATTGCAACCCCAATATCACAATACACCCTAACTTTGATCCCCTATATAACAATAAACCCTAACTGTGACCCCTATATCGCAAAAGACCCTAACTGTGACCCCTATTTCACAATACACCCTAACTATTAACACCATATATCACAATACACCCTAAAGTGACCCCTTATATCACAAAAGACCCTAACTCTGAAAGCTATATTACAATACATCCTAAATGTGACCCCCATATCATATTACACTCTAAATGTGACATCTTATATCACAACAATCCCTAACTGTGACTCCCTGTATCACAATACACCATAACTGTAACCCATAATTATAACTCCTTATATCTCAATACTCCATAACTGTGACTCTTTATGTAACACAATACACCCTAACTGTGATCCTTTATATAAAAATACACTCTAAATGTGACCCCCATATCATAATACACTCTAACTGTGAACCCCATATCATAATACACTCTGTGATCCCCTATATCAAAATACACTCCAAGTGTGACCCCAATATCATAATACACTCTAAATGTGCCCCCCATATCATAATACACTGTAAATGTGATCCCCTATATCAAACTACACTCTAAATGTGACCCCCATATCATAATACACGCCAAATATGGCCCCCATATCATAATACGCTCTAACTGTGACTGTGGGAGGCGAGTATCTGATCCAGGATCAGATCATATAGCTGGCACAAAATTGGTGCCAGGGGGCCTACAGTGGGCATATTGCTGGTATGTAGTATTGTGTATTTTTAAGTAACGGCTACAGCAGTTATACATGTTAACATATTATGTTGTGAAGAATCATAAAACAGTCAGCAGAGGGAACAGTGATGTGTGTGGGTCTGCTGATTAGACTATGGCATTGCCACTTTAAAATTACAACCTGGCACACAAACTTTGGCAGGGTTTAAGTGTAGTTAGGGTTGGGGCAAAGTCTGCAAACATCCCTGTAAACTATATATGGGGATATAAGCTGCGTGGCTACAGAGTGAGCAGGGTGCAGTAAGGTAACCGACTGACAGTGAGTAAACTCCAGTAAGGGTAAGCTGAGTTCAGTTAGGGTAAGAGGCACATAGTGAGTGATTGGCTTCTACACTGTGGGCATATCGTGAACTGGGGACAACGTGACCTGTGACTAAGTGGCATACAGGGGCACGTGAGGCATGCAGTAAGTGAGTGGCATACAGGGGTACAGGAAGCATGCAGTAAGTGAGTGGCATGCAGGGGTAAAGAAAGCAAGCAGTAGGTGAGTGGCTTACAGGGGTACAGGAGGCGGGCAGCGATTGAGTGACTGGCTACATAAGAGTGTATTGCTGAACATGATGAGCCAGTTGTCGCAGCACTGGTGGGGAGTCACTGTTTCACAGTCTAATGCCCTCCTGCTGGGCATCATTATTATTGTCTGTCTTCTGCTGCTGGACTTCATTAAGCGCAGGAAGCCCTGGTCTCGCTACCCCCCAGGCCCCATGTCTAGACCCTTCCTGGGAAACATGCTGCAACTCGACTTCAACAACCTCCACAGCAACTTCATACAGGTAGGCATATTGATGTCCTTGACATCAGTTCTATTAGTATAACTTAAACTTCTGGGTTGGAGGATTGTTAGGGAAAACACAAACTGGCATCTGCAGTGGGATCTGGACTCACCAGGCACCTTGCATTAGGACTTGATAAAAAAGAGTAAACTCAACAAATTACAGGCAAGGAGTGAAAATAAAATGTGCTCATTGGTTAAAGGCATGTTATCCAACAAGTTACAGTGTCACACTTGTGCCCTCTCTGCTCTGTGGCTTTCCATCTCTCAGCCACTGGAGGTCTCTGGCTTACTGTCATGCTCAGCTGAGTGGTTTCAGTAGCTTACAGACAGGAGACAGGCACCTTCAGTAGCTGACAGGCAGGAGACAGACACCTTCAGTAGCTAACAGGCAGGAGACATGTACTGTCAGTAGCTGGCAGGCAGGAGACAGGCACCTTCAGTAGCTGACAGGCAGGAGAAAGGTACTGTCAGTAGCTGGCAGGCAGGAGACAGGCACCTTCAGTAGCTGACAGGCAGGAGACAGGCACCTTCAGTAGCTAACAGACATGATACAGGCACCTTCAGTAGCTGACAAGCAGGAGACAGGTACCTTCAGTAGCTGACAGGCAGGAGACAGGCACTTCCAGTAGCAGACAGGCAGGAGACAGGCACCTTCAGTAACTGACAGGCAGGAGACAGGCACCTTCAGTAGCTGGCAGGCAGGAGACAGGCACCTTCAGTAGCTGGCAGGCAGGAGACAGGCACCTTCAGTAGCTGACAGGCAGGAGGTATGTATCTCTGTAACTGGCAGGCAGGAGACAGGAACCTTCAGTAGCTGAGAGGCAGGAGACAGGCACCTTCAGTAGCTGAGAGGCAGGAGACAGGCACCTTCAGTAGCTGAGAGGCAGGAAACAGGCACCTTCAGTAGCTGACAGGCAGGAGACAGGTACCTTTAGTAGCTGACAGGCAGGAGACAGGTACCTTCAGTAGCTGACAGGCAGGACGTATGTATCTTTGTAACTGGCAGGCAGGAGACAGGAACCTTCAGTAGCTGACAGACAGGAGACAGGAACCTTAAGTAGCTGACAGGCAGGAGACAAGCACCTTCAGTAGCTGACAGGCAGGAGACAGGAACCTTCAGTAGCTGACAGGCAGGAGACAGGCACTTTCAGTAGCGGACAAGCAGTAGCTAGGTATCTCTGTAACTGGCAGGCAGGAAGAGTAGTCAGAAAGGACAGGGTAGGTGTCCATAAAAAGGCAAAAACAGAATCCAGAAAGCTTAGTCAGAGATCAAGCAGAAGGTCAGCTGTGAGTCAGGAGACCAAGGTTGAATCCCAAGCTCAGGCGTGACATATTTTCATTGATTGTATTATTTGAAATGCTAAGAATTTAACATTATATATGATGCAAATGAAAAATGTTTGTTTCAGTATTTGCCTCTGCATTTACCATACATGTGACCCGCTGCCTGTAAACTGTTGTGTGTATAAAGCAAGAAAATGCACATGCACAATGCTTGTTGCTAGATGGCTTTGTTGGTGTTAAGCTTTAACTTTCCAACAGTTAAAGTGTTAATAGCAAATACGTGAACCTTTTTTTAAGATATGTTTTGCCCTGCTTTTTGTACAATAAAACTCCTTTAATAAGTGATCTTAGGGTTAATTTGTTGGGCAAGACATAGTTACAAATCTCTTTGCACACAACTAACTCCCCATGCCAACCTATTAGAGTTTGCTGTGTGAGAGCAATATGGTTTTGTTGTCCTTTTCAATGCAATGCCAGCCAATTATCAGTGCTCCTATTTGAATTAAACTGGCAGAATTCGGAATACATAAATAAACTCTCATACAAACTCACACACTGCTATTCTAGTAGGTTGGAATAGACCTAATGCTAGGTGTTGTTTTCAGGGGGGGAGAGTGTCAGTAAGCGCTTGGCCTGGAACACACCATAGCAGCTGGAAATTAATAGGTTATTTGATAGGATATCCCAGAGAACAGAAATCAGACCATGCAGCAATCAGTCTAACATCTATTCTGTTTATTGAAAGATGAACAACACATCTTATAGGCTATATTTACAGCATATAGGGTTAACAAGTGACGTATTCATAACTACATCATATCATACCATATTTCATGAACAAAAGAAGCTTATTGAAATAATTGAGTGAAAGAGGAGTATGAAGGAGTATTTCTTATAACAATAACAAAAATACATCTGTGCGTACAGCTCAGACCAAAGCAAGGCCGTTTGGCCATCTTACATAGATAACGGACTTCCAGGCGCATTGCCAGGAACATTCACAAGGCCAATAAAACTTATACAATTCTTACTAACATCAGCATATTTCTCACTACATAACTGCTATAATAAAATGTTTCTTTAGACAAGATGGATGCCTAAGACAAAAAGGCAAATAAAAACAAGATGGTGTCGGTAATGCTAACAATTCCTAACATACCACCCTTTTATTCTAACAGAATAACATAAAATAGAAAAGCACAGAAAATTAGTAAATCCTTTAACAACAATATAAGCCTAATACTTTGGTAACATGAATCTATGTGAGAATACTGTAGAGAAATGTATTCACATGTAGTGCTATAATTTTATAGGCCAATAGGGCACAATTTGTCACTGCACATAGGTGCGGCATCTCCAATAATCTCCGTCCACCTCCCAGCATCCTCAAACTACTGGTCTATCTGCACAAAGACCCAACCAGCCCCTATCTACCCCCAAACAATACTGCATCTTTATTTCTCCACCTGCATTGCTAGCACCCCCCAATATTTCCGACAATCTCTTGCTCTGTAAATTCTCCACAGTGAAGCCTGACATGGGAACAGCACAAGTGTCTCTGGGGGGCCTCTGATCACTTTAAGAAAAGTATTTGTCCTCTTAGAGATCCACCTTCCTCAGACACTCTGCTTCAATACCATAGTCCATTTGCAGTAGGGGTGCTTATCCAGTGTTCTTCTGCAGGTGAATGCTGGAAGTCCGATGGTTTGTTCATGGGGTAGACAAGGAAAGCCAGTGGATCCACATAGCAAGCAGACACTCGAGTCAGAAGGAGTCTAAGAAGGAAACAAAACAGCACAAGATAAGCAATTATGTCCAAATAAAACTTCTTTCACCTTTTTTGTAAGCATCACCATTCCTTTAGCTTAACTTATCCTATGTCATTTAAAACCAGAAAAACATTGTGGATATATAATACAAACTAAATACATTGAAACTTTTACAGAGAATAACTCACAGCTTCTCTATACAATATAAATGATACTTCATGAATACTAAGCAAGTAAAAACTGCTAGACTTCATCAAGAGGCTGAATGGATATGCTAAGTAACTTATGCTAAGGCCTGCCCTGCAACAAAAATGAAAAATAAAACAGTCAATAAAAATATTTTCTTTAAAATTAACTTCTTCACACTTTCTCTTGGAACTACTAAAAAATAAAAAAACCTAGTGTTGCTTTATTCTGCAAAGCTACTACAGGTAGCCCTCAGTTTACGCCAGGGTTAGGTTCCAGATGGAATGGTTGTAAATCGAAACCATTGTAAATTGAAACCCAGTTTATAATGTAAGTCAACGGGAAGTGGGGGAGTTAGGTTCCAGGCCCCTCTCAAAATTGTCATAAGTAACACCTAATAAATTATTTTAAAAGCTTTGAAATGAAGACTTTAAATGCTAGACATCATTATAAACCTAATAAAATAATCACACAACACAGAATATATAATTAAACTAAGTTAAATGAACAAAAACATTTGCTAAACAGCATTATAAATCTAATAAAATAATCACACAACACAGACTTCACTTGCATTTTTCTGCAAACAGTTCTTTCTATGCATTCCAATCTGGACTGAGTTATAGACAGGAAGAACTTGTTACTTTGAAATCTGCTCGATAGCTCAGGTCTGGTTAAACTGATTAATTTCAGCTTGCTTGGCTTTGCTGCAGCACAAGCGGACAGCTCCACCTACTGGCTATTTTAATAAATGCACTGCTTCTCAATGCTTTTCAATAGCAGTCACATGACTGGAAAAAAAGGTTGTTATTCTGAAACGGTGTAAATTGAACCGTTCTAAAATGAGGGCCACCTGTATTTGTAATGTTTATAATTCTCCAACTATGATCTTAATAGTCAGCAGTCTCATCTGATATAAACACTACTAGTTTACTAATTATTTTATGCAACCTATATTCTCTCGCACTCCTGTATTAGAAAACAGAATTTATGCTTACCTGATAAATTACTTTCTCCAACGGTGTGTCCGGTCCACGGCGTCATCCTTACTTGTGGGATATTCTCTTCCCCAACAGGAAATGGCAAAGAGCCCAGCAAAGCTGGTCACATGATCCCTCCTAGGCTCCGCCTACCCAAGTCATTCGACCGACGTAAAGGAGGAATATGCATAGGAGAAATCATATGATACCGTGGTGACTGTAGTTAGAGAAAATAATTCATCAGACCTGATTAAAAAACCAGGGCGGGCCGTGGACCGGACACACCGTTGGAGAAAGTAATTTATCAGGTAAGCATAAATCCTGTTTTCTCCAACATAGGTGTGTCCGGTCCATGGCGTCATCCTTACTTGTGGGAACCAATACCAAAGCTTTAGGACACGGATGCAGGGAGGGAGCAAATCAGGTCACCTAGATGGAAGGCACCACGGCTTGCAAAACCTTTCTCCCAAAAATAGCCTCTGAAGAAGCAAAAGTATCAAATTTGTAAAATTTGGCAAAAGTGTGCAGTGAAGACCAAGTCGCTGCCTTACATATCTGGTCAACAGAAGCCTCGTTCTTGAAGGCCCATGTGGAAGCCACAGCCCTAGTGGAATGAGCTGTGATTCTTTCAGGAGGCTGCCGTCCGGCAGTCTCATAAGCCAATCGGATGATGCTTTTAAGCCAAAAAGAAAGAGAGGTAGAAGTTGCTTTTTGACCTCTCCTTTTACCAGAATAAACAACAAACAAAGAAGATGTTTGTCTGAAATCCTTTGTAGCCTCTAAATAGAATTTTAGAGCACGAACTACATCCAAATTGTGTAACAAACGTTCCTTCTTTGAAACTGGATTCGGACACAAAGAAGGTACAACTACCTGGTTAATATTTTTGTTAGAAACAACTTTCGGAAGAAAACCAGGCTTAGTACGCAAAACCACCTTATCTGCATGGAACACCAGATAAGGAGGAGAACACTGCAGAGCAGATAACTCTGAAACTCTTCTAGCAGAAGAAATTGCAACCAAAAACAAAACTTTCCAAGATAGTAACTTAATATCTACGGAATGTAAGGGTTCAAACGGAACCCCTTGAAGAACTGAAAGAACTAAATTTAGACTCCAAGGAGGAGTCAAAGGTCTGTAAACAGGCTTGATTCTAACCAGAGCCTGAACAAAAGCTTGAACATCTGGCACAGCTGCCAGCTTCTTGTGAAGTAAAACAGATAAAGCAGAGATCTGTCCCTTCAGAGAACTTGCAGATAATCCTTTCTCCAAACCTTCTTGTAGAAAGGATAGAATCTTAGGAATTTTTATCTTGTTCCATGGGAATCCTTTAGATTCACACCAACAGATATATCTTTTCCATATTTTATGGTAAATTTTCCTAGTTACAGGCTTTCTAGCCTGAATAAGAGTATCTATGACAGAATCTGAAAACCCACGCTTTGATAAAATCAAGCGTTCAATCTCCAAGCAGTCAGTTGGAGGGAAACCAGATTCGGATGTTCGAATGGACCTTGAACAAGAAGGTCCTGTCTCAAAGGTAGCTTCCATGGTGGAGCCGATGACATATTCACCAGGTCTGCATACCAAGTTCTGCGTGGCCACGCAGGAGCTATCAAGATCACCGATGCCCTCTCCTGATTGATCCTGGCTACCAGCCTGGGAATGAGAGGAAACGGTGGGAATACATAAGCTAGGTTGAAGGTCCAAGGCGCTACTAGTGCATCCACTAGAGTCGCCTTGGGATCCCTGGACCTGGACCCGTAACAAGGAACCTTGAAGTTCTGACGAGAAGCCATCAGATCCATGTCTGGAATGCCCCATAATTGAGTTATTTGGGCAAAGATTTCCGGATGGAGTTCCCACTCCCCCGGATGGAAGGTCTGACGACTCAGAAAATTTTCCACTCCTGGGATGTGGATTGCAGACAAGTGGCAGGAGTGATCCTCCGCCCATTGAATTATCTTGGTCACTTCCTCCATCGCCAGGGAACTCCTTGTTCCCCCCTGATGGTTGATATATGCAACAGTCGTCATGTTGTCTGATTGAAACCTTATGAATTTGGCCTTTGTTAGATGAGGCCAAGCTTTGAGAGCATTGAATATCGCTCTCAGTTCCAGAATGTTTATCGGGAGAAGAGATTCTTCCCGAGACCATAGACCCTGAGCTTTCAGGGGTTCCCAGACCGCGCCCCAGCCCACCAGGCTAGCGTCGGTCGTGACAATAACCCACTCCGGTCTGCGGAAGCTCATTCCCTGTGACAGGTTGTCCAGGGTCAGCCACCAACGGAGTGAATCTCTGGTCTTTTGATCTACTTGAATCGTCGGAGACAAGTCTGAATAATCCCCATTCCACTGTCTGAGCATGCACAGTTGTAATGGTCTTAGATGAATTTGTGCAAAAGGAACTATGTCCATTGCCGCAACCATCAAACCTATTACTTCCATGCACTGCGCTATGGAAGGAAGAAGAACAGAATGAAGTACTTGACAAGAGCTTAGAAGTTTTGATTTTCTGACCTCTGTCAGAAAAATCTTCATTTCTAAGGAATCTATTATTGTTCCCAAGAAGGGAACTCTTGTTGACGGAGACAGAGAACTTTTTTCTATGTTCACTTTCCACCCGTGAGATCTGAGAAAGGCTAGGACAATGTCCGTATGAGCCTTTGCTTTTGACAGAGATGACGCTTGAATCAGGATGTCGTCCAAGTAAGGTACTACTGCAATGCCCCTTGGTCTTAGCACCGCTAGAAGGGACCCTAGTACCTTTGTGAAAATCCTTGGAGCAGTGGCCAATCCGAATGGAAGTGCCACAAACTGGTAATGCTTGTCCAGAAAGGCGAACCTTAGGAACCGATGATGTTCCTTGTGGATAGGAATATGTAGGTACGCATCCTTTAAATCCACCGTGGTCATGAATTGACCTTCCTGGATGGTAGGAAGGATCGTTCGAATGGTTTCCATTTTGAACGATGGAACCCTGAGAAATTTGTTTAGAATCTTGAGATCTAAAATTGGTCTGAATGTTCCCTCTTTTTTGGGAACTATGAACAGGTTGGAGTAAAACCCCATCCCTTGTTCTCCTAATGGAACTGGATGAATCACTCCCATTCTTAACATGTCTTCTACACAATGTAAGAATGCCTGTCTTTTTATTTGGTTTGAAGATAATTGAGACCAGTGGAACCTTCCCCTTGGGGGTAGTTCCTTGAATTCCAGGAGATAACCTTGAGAAACTATTTCTAGCGCCCAAGGATCCTGAACATCTCTTGCCCAAGCCTGAGCAAAGAGAGAAAGTCTGCCCCCCACCAGATCCGGTCCCGGATCGGGGGCCAACACTTCATGCTGTTTTGGTAGCAGTGGCAGGTTTCTTGGCCTGCTTACCCTTGTTCCAGCCTTGCATCGGTCTCCAGGCTGGTTTGATTTGAGAAGTATTACCCTCTTGCTTAGAGGGTGTAGAATTTGAGGCTGGTCCGCTTCTGCGAAAGGGACGAAAATTTGGCTTATTTTTAGCTTTAAAAGACCTATCCTGAGGAAGGGCGTGGCCCTTTCCCCCAGTGATGTCTGAAATAATCTCTTTCAAGTCAGGGCCAAACAGTGTTTTACCCTTGAAAGGGATGTTAAGCAATTTGGTCTTGGAGGACACATCCGCTGACCAAGACTTTAGCCAAAGCGCTCTGCGCGCCACAATAGCAAACCCTGAATTTTTCGTCGCTAATCTAGCTAATTGCAAAGTGGCGTCTAAAATAAAAGAGTTAGCCAATTTAAGTGCTTGAACTCTGTCCATAACCTCCTCATACGAAGATTCTTTATTGAGCGACTTCTCTAGTTCTTCGAACCAGAAACACGCTGCTGTAGTGACAGGAACAATGCATGAAATTGGTTGTAGAAGGTAACCTTGCTGAACAAACATCTTTTTAAGCAAACCCTCTAATTTTTTATCCATAGGATCTTTGAAAGCACAACTATCTTCTATAGGGATAGTAGTGCGTTTGTTTAGAGTAGAAACCGCCCCCTCGACCTTGGGGACTGTCTGCCATAAGTCTTTTCTGGGGTCGACCATAGGAAATAATTTCTTAAATATAGGGGGAGGAACAAAAGGTATGCCGGGCCTTTCCCATTCCTTATTTACAATGTCCGCCACCCGCTTGGGTATAGGAAAAGCATCGGGAGGCACCGGGACCTCTAGGAACTTGTCCATCTTACATAATTTCTCTGGAATGACCAAATTGTCACAATCATCCAGAGTAGATAATACCTCCTTAAGCAGTGCGCGGAGATGTTCTAATTTAAATTTAAATGTAATAACATCAGGTTCAGCTTGTTGAGAAATTTTTCCTGAATCTGAAATTTCTCCCTCAGACAAAACCTCCCTCCTGGCCCCTTCAGATTGGTGTGAGGGTATGTCAGAACAATTATCATCAGCGTCCTCTTGCTCTTCAGTATTTAAAACAGAGCAATCGCGCTTTCTCTGATAAGTGGGCATTTTGGATAAAATGTTTTTAATAGAATTATCCATTACAGCCGTTAATTGTTGCATAGTAATAAGTATTGGCGCACTAGATGTACTAGGGGCCTCTTGTGTGGGCATGACTGGTGTAGACACAGAAGGGGATGATGCAGTACCATGCTTACTCCCCTCACTTGAGGAATCATCTTGGGCAACATCATTATCAGTGGCATCATTGTCCCTACTTTGTTTGGACACTATGTCACAATCATCACATATATTTAAATGGGGAGAAACCTTGGCTTTCAAACATATAGAACATCGTTTATCTGATGGTTCAGACATGTTAACAGGCATAAACTTGATAATAAAGCACAAAAAACGTTTTAAAATAAAACCGTTACTGTCACTTTAAATTTTAAACTGAACACACTTTATTACTGAATATGTGAAAAAGTATGAAGGAATTGTTCAAAATTCACCAAAATTTCACCACAGTGTCTTAAAGCCTTAAAAGTATTGCACACCAAATTTGAAAGCTTTAACCCTTAAAATAACGGAACCGGAGCCGTTTTTACAATTAACCCCTATACAGTCCCAGGTATCTGCTTTGCTGAGACCCAACCAAGCCCAGAGGGGAATACGATACCAAATGACGCCTTCAATAAGCTTTTTCAGTGGTTCTTAGCTCCTCACACATGCATCTGCATGCCTTGCTCTCCAAAAACAACTGCGCATTAGTGGCGCGAAAATGAGGCTCTGCCTATGACTAGAAAAGGCCCCCAGTGAAAAAGGTGTCCAATACAGTGCCTGCCGTTTTTTTAAAAACAATCCCCAAGATTATAAGCACTATTAATAGTTATAATCCATCAAATATGCTTAGAAAGTAATCGTATTAGCCCAAAAATATGTCTACCAGTCTTTAAAGCCCTTATGAAGCCCTTTATTCTTTTACTTAACTAAGAAAATGGCTTACCGGATCCCATAGGGAAAATGACAGCCTTCCAGCATTACAAAGTCTTGTTAGAAATGTGGCCAGTCATACCTCCAGCAGCAAAGTCTGCCCACTGTTTCCCCCAACTGAAGTTACTTCATCTCAACAGTCCTGTGTGGAAACAGCCATCGATTTTAGTAACGGTTGCTAAAATCATCTTCCTCTTACAAACAGAAATCTTCATCTCTTTTCTGTTTCAGAGTAAATAGTACATACCAGCACTATTTTAAAATAACAAACTCTTGATTGAAGGATAAAAACTACATTTAAACACCAAAAAAACTCTTAACCATCTCCGTGGAGATGTTGCCTGTGCAACGGCAAAGAGAATGACTGGGGTAGGCGGAGCCTAGGAGGGATCATGTGACCAGCTTTGCTGGGCTCTTTGCCATTTCCTGTTGGGGAAGAGAATATCCCACAAGTAAGGATGACGCCGTGGACCGGACACACCTATGTTGGAGAAAAGAATACAATAATAACATTATTTAAAACTACAAAATCTTTGAAAGGTAAACACATCCTTATGGTAAGATAATTCCTTTAATTGACAAACATCTGGAATTACAAAACTCAAATTGCAGATACCATACCAGTTAATAAAAGGGAAAAATAACACAGCTCCAATAAGAGCCATTGTAGGTAGAAAATATACCATCAATATAACTATAATTATGCTACACCCTAAACAAATATATATATATATATATATATATATATATATATATATATATATCTTTCTAGCTGAGACGTGTCCTCACTATGTTCCACAAGAGTGAAGGGTCTAAAATATTCTGATATATTGCAGCATTTTCTTTAAATTATAAAGGTGCGAACATATTTTCTATATTCAGTGGGCCATTCAATAGATTACAATACTGCAAGGTTTCAAGTTACCCTTATCTAGTGGGTTACTTTGTTAAGTACATAAACTACAATGTGCACTAATACCAATAGGTCATACTTTTCTGCAGACAAAGCTATAGGACTTCTTATAACTAATATGATCAACAAAAATAACACAATTACAAGAGAATACAAAACAAGCAATATAAGTAAACAAGTTAAAACAAACTTGACAAAAGGTCTTTTATCTTCATTTTTCATTTCTTCACCTAGGCGCCAGGCATTTCTTTTGTTTAAAAGGTTTACTTGCATTCAATCTTCAATCTTTTGGAGAGTGCACTATGGAATTGTATCTGTACAGATTTTACCTAAATATGAAAAAATAAAAAATAATTCAGTTAGTGTTTTTTACTTTCTGGATACATCTTCATGATCTCATCCTGCAAATACAAATATTGTGTTAAGAACAAAATAGAAAAATAAAAACATTTTAGGTTAATTTTCTTACTTAAAACAATCACCCAAATCACATAAGGATACTCAGCATTACTCATCAATACTTCCCCCTTTGTTTGCATGAAACACCCCATGTGTCACGCAAACACAAGATAACAGCAAACTAAAAGACAATTCATGCACTCCGGGGGAGTGTCAGTCAGGACTTGGGCCCACCGGAGATGAATAGATTATTTGTATGGACGTCCAGAGAACAGTAATTCAGACCACGCAGCAATGATCTAACACTATTCTGTTTATTGAAAGACACACAACATATCTTATAGCCAACAATTACAGCATACAGGGTTAACATGATGACACGTTATGACAGCGTCATATCATACCATATTTCACGAACAAAAGAAGCTGTTACAGAAGCATTAGTTATTTTGTTGTGAAGAAACTTATTTCCCAGCAGCAATGCCTGAACCAGCCAAGCCAGCGCCTAAGAAGGGCTCCAAGAAAACTGTAACAAGTATCATTTCATAAAGGGTTAACTCTGTTCAGTTTTGAGAAAACTATTTTCTGAGGCAGGTTTCCTAGCATATTGTGTACTGTAATTAAGTTTGTGATAAGCATTCACTGCTAGGTGATAAGAAGGACTCAATTGTTTTCTTGTGTGTACTTGTTATCTGCGGTGGCCTGTCCAAGGGCTTTGTCTAAATGTGTGATGGGGGATTTTATGCTTCCCCCCCTGGGAGTGCCCTGTGTGCATGTAACCTAAATAAAAAGCAGGCTGGGCATCCCAGTCCTCAGTTCTTGGTTGTCCCTCAATCGCAGCGTTGACTCATTTTTGTGGGCAGAAGGGTATCCTAGCTGTACTACAGCTAAGGGGGATTATTCTACATTTGCGAGACTCATATAGAATACTGTGGAAAGCAGTTTCTCCCCTCTTCAGCAATAGGAATCCAGGCTACTAAGCGGTCCATCTCTCAGCGAGACTAAGGGTAACCGTAACATTTGGCGGCAGCGGTGGGATTTTTTCCTGGATTTCCTAGGAGAGGTACAGAACGGATGGAGAGCGCTTACGAAAAATTGAAGCGTACAACCCTAAAGGATTTACTTGAAAGCAGAGGGGGGTACGCCAGCAACCGGCCGAGGAGAGAGCTGATCGCAGAATTGACCGAACTGGATCAGAGCTTCACAATGGCGGAAACACCGACCACGATTAGTGACGAAAAAACCAGGATTGTTCGGGAGAGGCTCTCACTGTACGGGCCGAACCCCTCCATGGAATTGGTACAGCAGTTGATGGCGGAAGCGGACAAGGATATACGAGAGACTCGAGCCCACGAACTCAACCTAGCGAACGCACACCGCAATGCTGAAGCCCCGCAGGTAATCATCCCTGTCGAAAATGCTGGGAGGCCCAAGATACCCTATGCAGCATTTCGACCCTTCCTAGAGAGCGAGACAGGGATTGATGAATATTTGGCGGACTTCGAAAGGCAATGTGCCCTGCACCAGATTCCCAACAGGGAGTGGCCCACGATATTGTCTGGGAAACTATCCGGGCGAGCCCTGGAAGCCTTTCGTACTCTGGGTGCTGAGGAAGTGACACAGTATGAGCTAGTTAAGGAGACACTGTTGCGACGGTACGCAGTAACTCCGGACGCGTATCGCCGACAGTTTCGGGGCACGAAAAAGAAGCCTAACGATACCCATATGGAATGGGCGCACCGAATGCGGAGAGCAGCAAATCACTGGATGAGCGGAAGTAAAGCGGTGACTGGTGAGGAAATTTTACAATTGTTTCTCTTAGAACATTTTTATAATGGCATGGAACAGCAAGGGAAGGAATGGCTGCGAGACAGGCGACCTTCTACCTTAGAAGAAGCAGCCAAATTGGCCGATGAACATTATGACTCCCGTCTTCACGAACCCAGAGAGGTTTACCGTGCACCCCCTCGTGCTGAATTCCGAGCCCCGGTGCCCGCAGGGCCCGCCCGACACTCAGGACCACCCAATAACAGCTCTGAGCGTCCCAGACCGACTTGCCACCGATGCAAGCAACCAGGGCATTTCATGGCTAGCTGCCCCCTTAATACGCACCAGACACCCAGGAATTACAATTACCCCTCTGGGGCATATCGTCCGGCCCGGACCCTCTGTGTTAACCAAGAGGCCCCTATGGAGGAATATTTGGGGCCGCTTCACGAGGCGGACCCTGTATATGCTGCCTCAGATAACCGCCAGCACCATCGGCAGAAGGTATGGCTCGAGGGGCGATCTACCGAGGGATTGAGAGACACAGGGGCTACTATCACGCTGGTACAGAGTCATTTGGTGCCGGAGCACAAGCGATCTGGACAGACTGTGGCCGTTAGAGTGGCGGGGGGGGATGTGTACAAAATTCCAACAGCTAAAGTGCATCTTGATTGGGGAGCGGGAAAGGGGGCTGTGAACGTGGGCATAATGGATAATTTACCTGCCGAAGTACTACTGGGCAATGATTTGGGCCCCATGACTTCTGCCTATGCTCCAGTATGCAACAACGAGGCGGACCCAGTGACTACACGGGCCCAAGCCCGGACGGAGCGAGAACTCTCACCAGTGCGGGAGACACAGGTAAGACCTACCCCGACCTTGCCTGACAGGTTAGGCCCCATACCCTGGGACACCCCAGATGCTTTCGAGACAGAGTCTAAGACTGACCCGACCTTACAAAAGTACCGGGAACGAGCAGAGACCGGAGGGGGCGGGGCAGATAATGAAACATTCTTATGGGAAAAAGGGAAACTATACCGCTGGACAGAGAAAAGGGGACAGCGTAGGCGACAGCTGGTAGTGCCCCACAAATACCGTCAAGAAATCCTCAAGATAGGCCACGACATCCCCTTAGCAGGCCACCTAGCTGTAACCCGTACCCTACACCGCATTACTCACACGTTCTTTTGGCCAGGGGTACACGCTGACGTTAGAACTTACTGTAACACCTGCGATGTGTGTCAACGAGTAGGAAGGCGAGGCGATCACCCTAAAGCCCATCTAGTAAATATGCCCATTGTAGAGGAACCCTTCAGCCGGGTTGCTATTGACCTAGTGGGACCACTGGCTACCCCTAGTCCCTCCGGTAAGCGCTACATTCTTACCGTAGTGGACTACGCTACCAGGTACCCAGAGGCTGTCGCCCTATCCAACATACAAGCGGATACGGTAGCGAATGCACTAGTACAGGTGTTCTCCCGGGTAGGATTTCCAAAAGAAATCCTATCCGACCGAGGCACCCAATTTACGGCTGAATTGACCCAACAACTCTGGCAGGTTTGCAAAATTAAGTCCCTCCTGAGCTCCCCATACCACCCCCAGACGAACGGGCTGTGTGAGAGGTTCAATGGGACCCTCAAGCAAATGCTCAAGACGTTCACTCAGGAATACCGAGACTGGGAACGCTTCCTGCCGCACCTCCTTTTTGCTTATCGGGAGGTGCCCCAGGAAACGACAGGGTTCTCTCCCTTCGAGTTGCTCTACGGAAGAAAGGTACGGGGACCCCTAAACCTGATCCGGGAGCACTGGGAGGGAGAGATGGAGACTGACGGTGTCCCCATTGTGCCATACGTGCTGGAACTCAGGGACCGAATGGAGCAATTAGCCAAATCCGTGCGGGCTAATCTCCAGTCGGCCCAGAGAAGACAGAAAGTATGGTACGATCGGGGGGCCCGAAAGAGAATCTTTACCATAGGACAAAAGGTGTTAGTACTTAAGCCGGTGAAGACAGACAAATTGCAGGCGTCCTGGCAGGGCCCCTACCAGATCGTAGAGAAAAGGGGAGACACCACTTATGTGATAGCTAGCTGCCACGACAACAATCTTAGAAAGACATTCCATGTAAACATGCTCAAGGAATATTTTGAGCGACCAGAGAACGTGACGGCCGTATGTTGTTCCCCTCAGGAAGGCCCCGACAGTCTACCCATTCCAGACCTATTAGAAAAGAGTCTCCCCACAGGTATAGTGGCTCAGGTTCAGATAGGAGACCGACTTAGCCCCACTGAAAGGGAGCAGCTCAACCAACTCCTACAGTCCAAACACCTCACCTTCTCCCCGAAGCCAGGGTACACTACTTTAACCACCCACCAGGTAGATACTCCGGGACAAGCTCCCTTGCGCCAGGCTCCGTACCGAATCCCCGAAGCAGTTAGGATAGGAATGAAGAAGGAGATCGATGAGATGCTCCAACTCAGGGTAATTGAGCCCTCCGATAGTCCCTGGGCCTCCCCAGTTGTCTTGGTGCCCAAGAAAGATGGGACCACCCGGTTCTGCGTAGACTATCGGAGGCTCAATGAAAAGACCGTGACGGACGCTTACCCTATGCCCAGGGTAGACGAGCTACTCGATCGTATAGCCAGGGGAAATTACCTGACCACTATTGACCTCTGCAAAGGTTACTGGCAGATTCCCCTGGCCCCGGAGGCTATCCCCAAGTCGGCATTCGTCACCCCATTCGGCTTATATCAGTTTAGGGTAATGCCGTTTGGGATGAAGAATGCCCCAGCTACATTCCAGCGCTTGGTGGATAGGCTCCTGGATGGCTTCCAGAGTTTTGCTTGCGCCTACCTGGACGACATAGCGATCCACAGTGAGTCCTGGGAGGACCACTTAGCTCATGTGGGAATGGTTCTGGATCAGATCCGGGCTGCTGGCCTGACTCTGAAGCCAGAAAAATGCCACTTTGGGATGGCCGAGGTACAGTACCTGGGTCACCGGGTGGGGTGTGGAAAGCAGCGACCAGAGCCGGCCAAGATAGAAGCTGTCGCCAATTGGCCCACCCCCATCACTAAGACTCAGGTCCTAGCCTTCCTGGGCACGGCAGGGTACTATAGACGGTTCGTACCAGACTACAGCACACTTGCCAAACCCCTGACTGACTTGACCAAGAAGAACTTACCTCGACAGGTCCTGTGGTCTCCCCACTGTGAAACGGCTTTCCAGGCTCTCAAAAATGCTCTAATTAACGCTCCTGTCTTGGCGGCTCCAGCCCTTAACAAACGTTTTATCGTCCATACAGATGCTTCCATGTTCGGGCTGGGAGCCGTCCTCAGCCAAGTAGGCGAAGATGGAGGGGAGCATCCAGTTGCCTACATCAGCCGGAAGCTCCTGCCCCGCGAAGTCAGCTATGCAGCGGTCGAAAAGGAGTGTTTGGCTTTGGTGTGGGCATTAAAGAAATTGACTCCCTATTTATATGGGCAGGAGTTCACTCTGGTCACCGACCATAACCCGTTGGTGTGGCTGAACCGGGTCTCTGGAGATAATGGCAGGCTATTACGTTGGAGTTTATCGTTGCAACCCTTCAATTTCACCATTACTTACAGACCTGGGAAACAGAATGGCAACGCCGACGGGTTGTCCAGACAAACCGACCTCAGCCCCGCATAACCAGCGGTCTGGACAGCCTTAGTCTGCCCCGAAAAGGGGTCAGACCGTGTCTGCCAGAGTGTTCCACAGAAAGGGAGCACTGTTACAGAAGCATTAGTTATTTTGTTGTGAAGAAACTTATTTCCCAGCAGCAATGCCTGAACCAGCCAAGCCAGCGCCTAAGAAGGGCTCCAAGAAAACTGTAACAAGTATCATTTCATAAAGGGTTAACTCTGTTCAGTTTTGAGAAAACTATTTTCTGAGGCAGGTTTCCTAGCATATTGTGTACTGTAATTAAGTTTGTGATAAGCATTCACTGCTAGGTGATAAGAAGGACTCAATTGTTTTCTTGTGTGTACTTGTTATCTGCGGTGGCCTGTCCAAGGGCTTTGTCTAAATGTGTGATGGGGGATTTTATGCTTCCCCCCCTGGGAGTGCCCTGTGTGCATGTAACCTAAATAAAAAGCAGGCTGGGCATCCCAGTCCTCAGTTCTTGGTTGTCCCTCAATCGCAGCGTTGACTCATTTTTGTGGGCAGAAGGGTATCCTAGCTGTACTACAGCTAAGGGGGATTATTCTACATTTGCGAGACTCATATAGAATACTGTGGAAAGCAGTTTCTCCCCTCTTCAGCAATAGGAATCCAGGCTACTAAGCGGTCCATCTCTCAGTGAGACTAAGGGTAACCGTAACAGAAGCTTATTAAAATATATGAGAGAAAGAGGAGTATGAAGGAATGTTTCTTATAACAGAAGCGAAAATACATCTGTGTGCATATTTCAGCTTAAAGCAAGGTCGTTTGGCCATCTTACCTAGATAACGGACTTCCAGGCACCTTGCCAGGAACATTTACAAGGCCAATAAAACTACTACAATTCTTACTAACATCAGCATATTTCTCACTACATAATAACTGCTATAATAAAAGATTCATTAGACAAGATGGATGCCTAAGACAAAATGGCGGCCAAGAACAAGATGGCACTAGTCATGCTAACAATTCCTAACATACCACCCTTTTATTCTAACAGCATAACACAAAAATAGAAAAGTACAGAAAACGGGGAACTCCTTTAACAACAATATAAGTCTAATACTACGGTAACGTGAATCTATGTGAGAATAGACAAAACGACGGCCAAGAACAAGATGGTGCTAGCTATGCTAACAATTCCTAACAACTATTCTTAACATCAGGCAAAATCAAATACACCTCAATATTCAATATTCCATTCATACAGCACCCTACCAGACGCAGTCACTAAAAATAAAAACATAACATCCTCTGAGGAAACACTTAAAACCAACTGTCCATTACACAAAACAAAACATTAACAGCCGGCACAAACTTTTAACAACCACAATTAACCTGATATTCAACACATAGGCCTCTATTTAACAAAGTCTGGCGGACCTGATCCGGCAGTGCGGAACAGGTCCGCCAGACCTCGCTGAATACGGAGAGCAATACGCTCTCCATATCCAGCATTGCACCAGCGCTCACAAGAGCTGCTGGTGCAACGCCGCCCATGCAGACTCGCGGCCAATGGGCTGCCAGCAGGGAGGTGTCAATCAACCTGATCTTACTCGTTTGGGTTGAATTCCAGCGATGTCTGTCCGCCTGCTCAGAGCAGGAAGACAGGGTTATGGAGCAGCGGTCTTTGTGACCGCTGCTTCATAACTGCTGTTTCTGGTGAGTCTGCAGGCTCCCCAGAAACACGGGGCATCAAGCTCCATTCGGAGCTTGATAGATAGGCCGCATATATTTACACATTACTGAAACACAGCACTTGCAAAACACTACAAATTATTAAAATCCTATAAAAACCGTCTATGCCCTGCTTCTGCAAATTCTACCATGCACAATACTATGAGATCATACTAATAATGCAATCACTTCAGAAGATCAATAAACTCCAGTTCCATATTTACAAATAAAATCCCTAACCATAAATTTACAAAGGAATACACAAACACCTAGGAATTATATTCTGGGAAAGGTCAGATAATAATGGCACAGCCACTGTTCTATATAGCCCCTGCTTGCATGCACAGTGCAAACCCACTGTTAAATAAATCATGTTTGGCACAAATAATTTGTGAAAAGCTCTAGAATCCAGTCTCTATACTTTTACATAACCAAGATTTTAATAAATACACAATTATTTGATTTAACTTTTTTTATAATTTTTTATAATTTAATATTCACCATTTTGCAGCTCTCTAACTAAGTATAACAATTGTATACAACCAAATGAGCTTTCTACAAAAGAATAATAAGAATGTACACTAATAGATTAAAAAACCAGTTTGTCCAAAAATGTCCCCTTTAACTTGTTCTCAATGAACCACCGTCCTCACTTATAATAAAAATGTATACTGACATCCATTGAATAGCCTAAGCAAACACAGCCAGTATATAAAAAAAACACACTCACAGTGAGGTGCAGGCTAGTTAAAGGGACATTTTACCCAAATTAAAAAATATCTTTACAGGGAGTGCAGAATTATTAGGCAAATGAGTATTTTGACCACATCATCCTCTTTATGCATGTTGTCTAACTCCAAGCTGTATAGGCTCGAAAGCCTACTACCAATTAAGCATATTAGGTGATGTGCATCTCTGTAATGAGAAGGGGTGTGGTCTAATGACATCAACACCCTATATCCCAGAGAACAGAAATCAGACCACGCAGCAATCAGTCTAACATCTATTCTGTTTATTCAGGTGTGCATAATTATTAGGCAACTTCCTTTCCTTTGGCAAAATGGGTCAAAAGAAGGACTTGACAGGCTCAGAAAAGTCGAAAATAGTGAGATATCTTGCAGAGGGATGCAGCACTCTTAAAATTGCAAAGCTTCTGAAGCGTGATCATCGAACAAAAAAGCGTTTCATTCAAAATAGTCAACAGGGTCGCAAGAAGCGTGTGGAAAAACCAAGGCGCAAAATAACTGCCCATGAACTTAGAAAAGTCAAGCGTGCAGCTGCCAAGATGCCACTTGCCACCAGTTTGGCCATATTTCAGAGTTGCAACATCACTGGAGTGCCCAAAAGCACAAGGTGTGCAATACTCAGAGACATGACCAAGGTAAGAAAGGCTGAAAGACGACCACCACTGAACAAGACACACAAGCTGAAACGTCAAGACTGGGCCAAGAAATATCTCAAGACTGATTTTTCTAAGGTTTTATGGACTAATGAAATGATAGTGAGTCTTGATGGGCCAGATGGATGGGCCCGTGGCTGGATTGGTAAAGGGCAGAGAGCTCCAGTCCGACTCAGACGCCAGCAAGGTGGAGGTAGAGTACTGGTTTGGGCTGGTATCATCAAAGATGAGCTTGTGGGGCCTTTTCGGGTTGAGGATGGAGTCAAGCTCAACTCCCAGTCCTACTGCCAGTTTCTGGAAGACACCTTCTTCAAGCAGTGGTACAGGAAGAAGTCTGCATCCTTCAAGAAAAACATGATTTTCATGCAGGACAATGCTCCATCACACGCGTCCAAGTACTCCACAGCGTGGCTGGCAAGAAAGGGTATAAAAGAAGAAAATCTAATGACATGGCCTCCTTGTTCACCTGATCTGAACCCCATTGAGAACCTGTGGTCCATCATCAAATGTGAGATTTACAAGGAGGGAAAACAGTACACCTCTCTGAACAGTGTCTGGGAGGCTGTGGTTGCTGCTGCACGCAATGTTGATGGTGAACAGATCAAAACACTGACAGAATCCATGGATGGCAGGCTTTTGAGTGTCCTTGCAAAGAAAGGTGGCTATATTGGTCACTGATTTGTTTTTGTTTTGTTTTAGAATGTCAGAAATGTATATTTGTGAATGTTGAGATGTTATATTGGTTTCACTGGTAAAAATAAATAATTGAAATGGGTATATATTTGTTTTTTGTTAAGTTGCCTAATAATTATGCACAGTAATAGTCACCTGCACACACAGATATCCCCCTAAAATAGCTATAACTAAAAACAAACTAAAAACTACTTCCAAAACTATTCAGCTTTGATATTAATGAGTTTTTTGGGTTCATTGAGAACATGGTTGTTGTTCAATAATAAAATTAATCCTCAAAAATACAACTTGCCTAATAATTCCGCACTCCCTGTAATTGTAACTGAGAGATTTTATATCAATTTGCCTTACAGAGAGAATTGAATTACACTGCATAAATGTCTCCTATCTAAAAGGCAGGTTTTATATAATATATACAAAGGAAATGTCTCTGCACACGGTGGAGATGTAACCAAACTATTGTAAAAATAAAACATAGAAAATCATCCAGGTCTGATGCAAATAGCACTGCCCTTTTATCAGGGTGTTCTAGGAACATTGAGCTGAACTACAAAGAAGGAGGACAAAAAATTTTAAAAAAATATATTATACAAACTACTACATTTATGTTTTATCTCCTTTACTTGTTAATACAGTGTTATTGCTGCTCATGAACTCCTTTCCCATGAGTGAACTGGTCCTTTAAGTAATAAAATGACCATTTTCCATTGCTCTGTCTAAGCCCTGAGCTCCGGTTTTACAGACAAATGTAAGATAAGTAACACAATGAGATATGCGTATTATCTGAGATTCAACCCATTGCAATAAACTGTGTTTTGAAAGCACAAAACCAGCTACTTCATATATACAAATAAACTCGTAAATGCAATTTCTCCTACATTTTATACTGCAAAGCTTGTATAACAAGTCATTGAAAATACATTAATATAAAAACTATGTTACAGTGTACTGTCACTAACCATTTATAACATGTATATTACATATGTATACCCTAGCCGTGATTAGGAAACTTGTATTATTTACCATACAAATTCTACTTCTTTACTGTATCATGACCTGCATATTTAAATGAGAGCCATCACAGCATAAATAATACCCATTTATATTAAAACTTCTACTGAATTAATTTACTTGCAACAGAAACAGACCCAAATACTTTTAGATAAATTTTAATAGCATACGGCGTACAGTCTTTTCTATTCTCCTGTTTTAACTCCTTGCATGAATCTTACTCCCACAACATATTTGAATCAACCTGTTAATCTTTTTTTCATTTACCAGAACGTGACCGAAAGTCACACAATCATCCGCACAATTACAAATACCTTAATTAGTTCACTTGCAAAAACAACATATTTATATGCCGCAACAAGTGGACAGTCTTTATTTGCTTAAAAAAAATATCACTCAAAACTAAAAAAAATGCTATTAATAACACACATAATTAAGAACATACATATCACTTTAAAATAAAGTTACAACAATAACACTTCAAAATACCTCATTACAACGTCCAATTTCTTAGCTAAGAAACTAGCCTGAATAATTACCATTCAGAAAGAAAAATGCACCAAGGTCATTTTTACAGCGATACACACACAAGCTCATATCAACTTGCATACCATAAATTCACTCATTTATTTTAAAGCAATTTCAACATACAAACTTTTAGTGACACAGAAAACACATTAACAGTCTCTTTCTTCCAAGAAAACATATATTTTATAACATACCACAGACATTTAGGAATACAATAAGATTAACTTTCCACCAAATTTAAAATGTATCTGTAAGTGTCCGAATTTGCAAGGAATGGTCATTTTCCCAACAGATTGAGACAATCAAATTTCAAACAGGATAATACATCCTCTTTTGGTTTAGAGTAAATCTTTTACACGTCATACACGACACAGTGAGAACCGACACACCAACACTCATTACACAGCACTGCCCCCCCCCCTTTCTCTACTCATAACTTTTCTGAATGCAGGAGAAAACTTCAGCATGCACAGTTCCCTGCCTTGAAATTAAACTGTTAACCCCTTTGTAGACATAAATAAAAATTCAATAACATTCTCCTTTTCTCTATGCATTATTATCAATATTTTACTATGAGCAGACCCCATTTTTTAACAACACAATGATAGCAGCAAAATAACAGCAGCAATGATAAAATGCACACCCCCAGTCATTCTCTTTGCTGGCTCTAAGCAGGAACAGTAAAGAGAAGAGGTGTCAAACAGGAGAGAGCATCAGTGATTTTGATAGTGCCTGAGTGGCCACGCAGGACATGGTGGACATGTCATCTCTTCCACCATGGTCTCTGCCACTGAGACAGGACCTTCTGATTCAAGGTCCATTCAAGCATCCAAATATAATTTCTCTGCAACTGACTGCTTCAAAATTGAACGCTTGATTCTATTAAAGCGGGGTTTCTCTGAGTCAGTCATAAATACCTTGATTCAGGCTCGAAAGCCTGTTACCAGGAAAATTTATCATAAGATATGGCGTAAATATCTTTTTTGGTGTGAATCCAATGGCTTCTCCTGGAGTAAAATCAGGATTCCTAGGATTTTGTCTTTTCTCCAAGAGGGATTGGAGAAAGGATTATCAGCTAGTTCCCTAAAGGGACAGATATCTGCTCTGTCTATTTTGTTGCACAAGCATCTGGCAGATGTTCCAGACGTTCGGGCTTTTTGTCAGGCTTTAGTTAGAATTAAGCCTGTGTTTAAATCTATTGCTCCGCCATGGAGTTTAAATTTAGTTCTTAGAGTTCTTCAGGGGGTTCCGTTTTAACCCATGCATTCCATAGATATTAAGCTTTTATCTTGGAAAGTTTTGTTCCTAGTTGCTATCTTTTCAGCTCAAAGAGTTTCTGAACTATCTGCATTACAATGTGACTCACCTTATCTGGTGTTCCATGCTGATAAGGTGGTTTTGCGTACCAAACCTGGGTTCCTACCTAAGGTTGCTACTAACAGGAATATCAATCAAGAAATTGTTGTTCCTTCTCTGTGTCCTAATCCTTCTTGTAAGAAGGAACGTCTGTTGCACAACTTGGACTTGGTTCGTGCTTTGAAATTTTATTTGCAGGCAACCAAAGATTTTCGTCAAACATCTTCTTTGTTTGTTGTCTATTCTGGAAAGCGTAGGGGTCAAAAGGCTACGGCGACTTCTCTTTCCTTTTGGCTGAAAAGCAGCATCTGTTTGGCTTATGAGACTGCTGGACAGCAGCCTCCTGAAAGGATTACAGCTCATTCTACTAGAGCGGTTGCTTCCACATGGGCTTTTAAAAATGATGCTTCTGTTGAACAGATTTGTAAGGCTGCGACTTGGTCTTCGCTTCATACCTTTTCAAAATTTTACAAATTTGATACTTTTTGCTTCTTTGGAGGCTATTTTTGGGAGAAAGATTTTGCAAGCAATGGTGCCTTCCGTTCAGGTTCCTGTCTTGTCCCTCCCTTCATCCGTGTCCTAAAGCTTTGGTATTGGTATCCCACAAGTTAGGATGAATCTGTGGACTTGGTACATCATGCAAAAGAAAACAAAATTTATGCTTACCTGAGAAATTTCTTTCTTTTGCGATGTACCGAGTCCATGGCCCGCCCTGTCTATTCAAGACAGATAGTATTTTTTTATGTAAACTTCAGTCACCTCTGCACCTTATAGTTTCTCCTTTTCTTCCTTGGCCTTCGGTCGAATGACTGGGGGGTGGAGTTAAGGGGGGAGCTATATAGACAGCTCTGCTGTGGTGCTCTCTTGGCTACTTCCTGTCAGGAAGGACAATATCCCACAAGTTAGGATGAATCTGTGTACTCGGTACATCGCAAAATATATTTTTTTGCACTCTGCAATTCACGTTCGTATAACAAGTTGAAAGTAAAAAGTTTGCACTCTCACGTTCGCAAAGCTGCATTAACAAAAAGACTTTGAGAAGTCGCAAACACAAAATCACAGTCCCCCACAGACTTGAATGGAGCCAAAAAAGTTAAAAGGAGAACACACCCACAAGTCATGTGAACACGATAACGGTTATTTAAAAGCGCAACATAAGAAAATAATATTACATATTTCATAATCCAATGTAATATGTTCTATTTATTTAATAGATATTTAAATATATATCTGATGGATGTTTCCACAAATATATATTTTACCAGCACCTGAGATCTCATATCTTTGAGCCCTTGTAACTTTTTAATGCAATTTTTTAAAATAATTTCTATTAAAAAGTATTTTTTATGTGTTTTGTGACACTTTTTTGACTCATTTAACAGTTAACCAAAGCTCTGAAGTTTCGCTTATCATTATAGCTTAAATCGTGGTTGCGCTCACATGTTCTCATTTACTTTCAACTTTTAATACGGGCGTAATTTACTTGCATCCAAATGATCCCAGAAACCCGATATCGCTCACGCACAAGTGATAGTGATCCTCTCGTAATCTAGCCCATTGTGTATAATGTTACAGCAAACACTTCTGTAACATAGTGCACAAGGCACCTGCATGCTCCTGAGCCTATCTCAGTATTCCCTTCAACAAAGGATACCAAAAGAACAAAGTAAACTGGCTTTTATTTGAACTTGTATGCCCTGAATCATAAAAGTTTTATATGGGCTTTTTAAGTCAATTTAACATATTAAATTCTGAAAGTCATGAAATTATATATGAAAAATGTTCAACATATTGTGCACATTGCTTTATACTTGTGCTAGTTCTGTTCTAAGCAATCATAAAAAGGATAAATGAAGTCTATAGCCCCAGTTACCTACTAAGCTGAATCCATATCATACCCAATGCGTTTCACTGCTACAGGCTAATCCATGACAATGGCAGTTTGTATATTTTTTTATATTGTATTGTCTTTATCTGATTTATTTATAGGACGCCTATTTAAACCCAATTACCTGCCGGACTGACTCCATATCATACCCAACGCGTTTCACTGCCAGAGGCTAATCTATGACCATGCCTGTTTGTATATATATTATATTGTACTGTCTTTATCTGATTTATTTATAGGATGCCTATTTAAAACCAGTTACCTGCCGGACTGACTCCATATCATACCCAATGCATTTCACTGCCAGAGGCTAATCTATGACCATGCCTGTTTGTATATATATTATATTGTACTGTCTTTATCTGCTTTATTTATAGGATGTCTTTTAAAACAAGTTACCTGCTGGGCTGACTCCATATCATACTTAATGCGTTTCACTGCCAGAGGCTAATCTATGACCATACCTGTTTGTTTATATTATATTGTACTGCCTTTATCTGCTTTATTTACAGGACGTCTTTTAACCCCTGGGCTGACTCCATATCATACTTAACGTGTTTCACTGCCAGAGGCTAATATATAACCATACCTGTTTGTTTATATTATATTGTACTGTCTTTATCTGCTTTATTTATAGGACAGCCTTTTAACCCCAGTCACATCATGAAGATCGCTGTCAGTAACATCATATCTTCCATTATATTTGGGGATCGGTTTGATTACGACAATGAGAAATTCCAGCTGATGCTGCACCACTTTGATGAGGCAATCAAAGCTGAATCATCATTAATTGCACAGGTGCGGTGAATGATAAAATTGCACTGCTTTACACGTAACGCCTGCGCTATATAAAACATTACTCTTTTCATTATATGTCATTGACTGGCTGATTGTACTAGACATGGTGCGGTCACTGTATGTCATCATGTTATATGTGAGCATTGATGATGACTTATTTTGTACGTACAGGAGCAGGGGTACAGCATGTACAGGCGCATGGGCACAGCATGTATAGGAGCAGGGGCACAGCATATACAGGAGCAGGTGCACAGCATTTACATGGGCACAGCATGTACAGGGGCAGGGGCACAGCATGTACAGGAGCAGGGGCAGAGCATGTACAAGAGCAGGGGCACAGCATGTACAGTAGCAGGAGAACAACATATACATGGGCACAGCATGTATAGGAGCAGGGGCACAGCATATACAGGAGCAGGGGCACAGCATTTACATGGGCACAGCATGTACAGGGGCAGGGAGACAGCATATACAGGAGCAGTGATAGAACATATACAGGGGTAGGGACACAGCATATTCAGGAGCAGGAAAACAGCATATTCAGGGGCAGGGGTAAAGCATATACAGGGTCAGGGCACATCATATACAGGGCAGGAAAAAAGCATATACAGGGGCAGAGACACCACATATACAGGAGCAGAAGAATAGCATATACAGAGGCAGGGACACAGCATATACAGGAGCAGGGATAGAACATATACAGGGGCAGAGACACAGCATATACAGGAGCAGAAGAACAGTATATACAGGGTCAGGGACACAGCATATACAGGAGCAGGGACAGAACATATACAGGGGCAGAAACACCACATATACAGGAGCAGACGAACAGCATATACAGGGGCAGGGACACAGCATATACAGGAGCAGGGACAGAACATATACAGGGGCAGGGACACAGTATATACAGGAGCAGGAAAACAGCATATACAGGGGCAGGGGCACAGCATGTACCGGAGCAGAGGCGGAGCATATACTGTACACGGGGCAGGGACACAGCATATACAGAAGTAGGAGCACAGCAAATACAGGGTCAGGAACAGTATATACAGGGGCAGGGTCACAGCATAAGGTTCCACCACATACTGCAATTACTATTAAGAGGAAATTATGAGAATTACATTTAGTTATAGGTCATTTAGTCAGGTCTACCCCAGATCTGCAATGTCACTAAATACAAGAAACTTTCGAAGAGCAAAGATTTATTTTTAAAATAAATAAATAAAAGACTTAAGAAATAATTTCATCTTAGTTTTGGATGCAAGTATAACAATATGTTTATCTCTTTATTACACATGATGTACACAGCTGATACACTTATGAATAACACTAGGTATATCTCTCTATTACACATGATGTACACAGCTGATACACTTATGAATAACACTATGTATATCTCTCTATTACACATGATGTACACAGCTGATACATTTATGTATAACACTATGTATATATCTCTATTACACATGATGTACACAGCTGATACACTTATGAATAACACTATGTTTATCTCTCTATTACACATGATGTACACAGCTGATACACTTATGTATAACACTATGTATATCTCTCTATTACACATGATGTGCACAGCTAATACACTTATGAATAACACTATGTATATCTCTCTATTACACATGATGTACACAGCTGATACACTTATTCATAACACTATGTATATCTCTCTATTACACATGATGTACACAGCTGATACACTTATATATAACACTATGTATATATCTCTATTACACATGATGTACACAGCTGATACACTTAGGTATAACACTATGTATATCTCTCTATTACACATGATGCACACAGCTGATACACTTATGAATAACACTATGTATATCTCTCTATTACACATGATGTACACAGCTGATACACTTATATATAACACTATGTTTATCTCTCTATTAAACATGATGTACACAGCTCATACACTTATGTATAACACTATGTATATCTCTCTATTGCACATGATGTACACAGCTGATAAACTTATGAATAACAATATGTTTATCTTTCTATTACACATGATGTACACAGCTGATACACTTATGAATAACACTTTGTATATCTCTCTATTACACATGATGTACACAGCTGATACACTTATGAATAACACTATGTTTATCTCTCTATTACACATGATGTACACAGCTGATACACTTATGAATAACAATATGTTTATCTCTCTATTACACATGATGTACACAGCTGATACACTTATGAATAACACTATGTATATCTCTCTATTACACACGATGTACACAGCTGATACACTTATGAATAACACTATGTATATCTCTCTATTACACATGATGTACACAGCTGATACACTTATGAATAACACTATGTATATCTCTCTATTACACATGATGTACACAGCTGATACACTTATGTATAACACTATGTATATCTCTCTATTACACATGATGTACACAGCTGATACACTTATGTATAACACTATGTTTATCACTCTATTACACATGATGAACACAGGTGATACACTTATGAATAACACTATGTTTATCTTTCTATTACACATGATGTACACAGCTGATACTCTTATGAATAACACTTTGTATATCTCTCTATTACACATGATGTACACAGCTGATACACTTATGAATAACACTATGTTTATCTCTCTGTTACACATGATGTACATAGCCGATACACTTATGTATAACAATATGTTTATCTCTCTATTACACAGGATGTACACAGCTGATACACTTATGAATAACACTATGTTTATCTCTCTATTACACATGATGTACATAGCTGATACACTTATGAATAACACTATGTTTATCTCTCTATTACACAGGATGTATACAGCTGATACACTTATGAATAAAACTATGTTTATCTCTCTATTACACATGATGTACACAGCTGATACACTTATGAATAACACTATGTATATCTCTCTATTACACATGATGTACACAGCTGATACACTTATGAATAACACTATGTATATCTCTCTATTACACATGGTGTACACAGCTGATACACTTATGTATAACACTATGTATATCTCTCTATTACACATGATGTATATATCTGATACACTTATGTATAACACTATGTTTATCTCTCTATTACACATGATGTACACAGCTGATACACTTATGAATAACACTATGTATATCTCTCTATTACACATGATGTATATAGCTGATACACTTATGAATAACACTATGTATATCTCTCTATTACACATGATGTACACAGCTGATACACTTATGAATAACACTATGTTTATCTCTCTATTACACATGATGTACACAGCTGATACACTTATGAATAACACTATGTTTATCTCTCTATTACACATGATGTACACAGCTGAAACACTTATGTATAAAAAGTAACAGGGTTTCTTCTGTAGGTCGTTAATGCTATCCCATGTCTGATACACATCCCTGGTTTGGCTAAAGTTGTTATCCGGCCACATATCCAGATGATTGACTACCTCAGCAAGATGGTACATGAGCAGCAGGAATCCTGGCATGCTGGCTATACCAGGCATTTAATAGATGCCTTCTTACTGGAGATGGAGAAGGTATGATGTGCTCTGTTGTCTAAGCCTAGGGCAGCTGCTAGTGTGTACTGACACTGTAAACCCGAGTGCTCACTCTTTTAGTAACTCAGTATAATTATCTTACCTTCAGAGTTTATCTTTGTCTATAACCCACAGTACCTCTGTAGATCTCCCATCTCCCTCACTTTAAAACACACATTCACTATAGAGCTATCTCATTCCTCACTATAACACACAGTACCTCTGTAGAGCTAACTTCTCTCTTAATATAATACACTACTCAACTAGAGCCCTCTCCTCCTATAACACATAATACCCACTAAAGCCCCCTCCTCCCTTACTGTAGCACACACTACCCCCTAGAGCCCTCTATTCCCTTACTATAACACACACTACCTCCTAGAGCCCCTCCTCTCTTACTATAACACACACTACCCCCTAGAGCCCCTCCTCCTATAACGCACACTACCCCTTAAAGCCCCTTCCTCCCTTACTATAACACACACTACCCCACTAGAGCCTTCTCCTCCTATAACACACACTACCCCCTAAAGCCCCCTCCTCCCTTACTATAACATACACTAACCCCCAGGACCCATCCTCCCTTACTTTAACACACACTACCCCCTAAATCCCCCTCCTCCCTTACTATAACACACACTACCCCCTAGAGCCCTCTATTCCCTTACTATAACACACACTACCCCCTAGAGCCCTCTCTTCCCTTACTATAACACACACTACCCCCTACAGCCCTCTCCTCTCTTACTATAACACACACTACCCCCTAGAGCCCTCTCTTCCCTTACTGTAACACAAACTACACCCTAGAGCCCTCTCCTCCCTTACTATAACACAAACTGACCCCTAGAGCCCTCTCCTCCCTTACTATAACACACACTACCCCCTAGAGCTTCTCCTCCCTTACGATAACACACACTACCCCCTAGAGCCCTCTCCTCTCTTACTATAACACACACTACCCCCTAGAGCTCCCTCCTCCATTACTATAACACACACTACCCCCTAGAGCCCTCTCCTCCCTTACTATAACACACAATACCCCCTAGAGCCCCTACTCCCTTACTATAACACACACTACCCCCTAGAGACCTCTCCTCCCTTACTATAATACAAACTACCACCTAGAGCACTCTCCTCCCTTACTATAACACACACTACCCCCTAGAGCCCTCTCCTCCCTTACTATAACACACAATACCCCCTAGAGCCCCTCCTCCCTTCCTTTAGCACACACTACCCATTAGAAACCTCTCCTCCCTTACTATAACACACACTACCACCTAGAGCACTCTCCTCCCTTTCTATAACACACACTACCTCCTAGAGCCCCTCCTCCCTTACTATAACACACACTACACCCTAGACCCCTCCTCCCATACTATAACACAGATTACCCCCTAAAGCCCCCTCCTACCTTAATATAACACACACTACCCCCTACAGCCCTCTCCTCTCTTACTATAACAAACACTACCCTCTATAGCACTCTCCTCCCTTACTATAACACACACTTCCCCCTAGAGCCCTCGCTTCCCTTACTTTAACACACAATAACCCCTAGAGCCCTCTCCTCCCTTACTATAACACACACTACCCCCTAGAGCCCTCTCCTCCCTTACTATAACACACACTACCCCTTACAGCCCTCTCCTCCCTTACTATAACATACACTACCCCCTAGAGCTCCCTCCTTTTTTACTATAACACACACTACCCCTAGAGCTCCCTCCTCCCTTACTATAACACACACTACCCCCTAGAGCCCTCTCCTCTCTTACTATAACACACACTACCCCCTAGAGCCTTCTACTACCCTTACTATAACACACAAAACCCCCTAGAGCTCCCTCCTCCCTTACTATAACACACACTACCTTCTAGAGCCCTCTCCTCCCTTACTATAACACGCACTACCCTCTAGAGCCCCCTTCTCTCTTACTATAACACACACTACCCCCTAGAGCCCTCCCTTTCCTTACTATAACACACACTACCCCCTAGAGCCCTCTCCTCCCTTACTATAACACACTCTACCCCATAGAGCCCTCTCCTCCCTTACTATAACACAAACTACCCCCTAGAGCTTCTCCCTTACTATAACACACACTACCCCCTAGAGCCCTCTCCTCTCTTACTATAACACACACTACCCCCTAGAGCTCCCTCCTCCCTTACTATAACACACACTACCCCCTAGAGCCCTCTCCTCCCTTACTATAACACACACTACCCCCTAGAGACCTCTCCTCCCTTACTATTACACACACTACCACCTAGAGCCCTCTCCTCCCTTACTATAACACAAACTACCTCCTAGAGCCCCTCCTCCCTTACTATAACACACACTACATGCTAGACCCCTCCTCCCATACTATAACACAGACTACCCCCTAAAGCCCCCTCCTACCTTACAATAACACACACTACCCCCTACAGCCCTCTCCTCTCTTACTATAACAAACACTACCCTCTAGAGCCCTCTCCTTCCTTACTATAACACACACTACACCTTAGAGCCCTTGCTTCCCTTACTATAACACACAATACCCCCTAAAGCCCTCTCCTCCCTTACTATTACACACACTACCCCCTACAGCCCTCTCCTCCCTTACTATTACATACACTACCCCCTAGAGCTCCCTCCTTCTTTACTGTAACACACACTACCCCTAGAGCTCCCTCCTCCCTTACTATAACACACACTACCCCCTACAGCCCTCTCCTCCCTTGCTATAACACACACTACCCACTAGAGCTCCCTCCTCCCTTACTATAACACACACTACCCTCTAGAGCCCCATTCTCAATTACTATAACACACACTACCCCCTACAGCCCTCTCCTCTCTTACTATAACAAACACTACCCTCTAGAGCCCTATCCTTCCTTACTATAACATACACTACCCCTTAGAGCCCTCGCTTCCCTTACTATAACACACAATACCCCCTAGAGCCCTCTCCTCCCTTAATATAACACACACTACCCCCTACAGCCTTCTCCTCCCTTATTATAACATACACTACCCCATAGAGCTCCCTCCTTCTTTACTATAACACACACTACCCCTAGAGCTCCCTCCTCCCTTACTTTAACACACACTACCCCCTACAGCCCTCTCCTCCCTTACTATAACACACACTACCCCCTAGAGCCCTCTCCTCTCTTACTATAACACACACTACCCCCTAGAGCTCCCTCCTCCCTTACTATAACACACACTACCCCCTAGAGCCCTCTCCTCCCTTACTATAACACACACTACCCCCTAGAGACCTCTCCTCCCTTACTATTACACACACTACCACCTAGAGCCCTCTCCTCCCTTACTATAACACAAACTACCTCCTAGAGCCCCTCCTCCCTTACTATAACACACACTACATGCTAGACCCCTCCTCCCATACTATAGCACAGACTACCCCCTAAAGCCCCCTCCTACCTTACAATAACACACACTACCCCCTACAGCCCTCTCCTCTCTTACTATAACAAACACTACCCTCTAGAGCCCTCTCCTTCCTTACTATAACACACACTACACCTTAGAGCCCTCGCTTCCCTTACTATATCACACAATACCCCCTAGAGCCCTCTCCTCCCTTACTATAACACACACTACCCCCTACAGCCCTCTCCTCCCTTACTATAACATACACTACCCCCTAGAGCTCCCTCCTTCTTTACTGTAACACACACTACCCCTAGAGCTCCCTCCTCCCTTACTATAACACACACTACCCCCTACAGCCCTCTCCTCCCTTGCTATACACACACTACCCACTAGAGCCTTCTACTCCCTTACTATAACACACACTACCCCCTAGAGCTCCCTCCTCCCTTACTATAACACACACTACCCTCTAGAGCCCTCTCCTCCCTTACTATAACACACACTACCCTCTAGAGCCCCATTCTCAATTACTATAACACACACTACCCCCTACAGCCCTCTCCTCTCTTACTATAACAAACACTACCCTCTAGAGCCCTATCCTTCCTTACTATAACACACACTACCCCTTAGAGCCCTCGCTTCCCTTACTATAACACACAATACCCCCTAGAGCCCTCTCCTCCCTTAATATAACACACACTACCCCCTACAGCCCTCTCCTCCCTTACTATAACATACACTACCCCCTAGAGCTCCCTCCTTCTTTACTATAACACACACTACCCCTAGAGCTCCCTCCTCCCTTACTTTAACACACACTACCCCCTACAGCCCTCTCCTCCCTTACTATAACACACACTACCCCCTAGAGCCCTCTCCTCTCTTACTATAACACACACTACCCCCTAGAGCCTTCTACTCCCTTACTATAACACACACTACCCCCTAGAGCTCCCTCCTCCCTTACTATAACACACACTACACTCTAGAGCCCTCTCCTCCCTTACTATAACACACACTACCCTCTAGAGCCCCCTTCTCTCATACTATAACACACACTACCCCCTAGAGCCCTCCCTTCCCTTACTATAACACACACTACCCCCTAGAGCCCTCTCCTCCCTTACTATAACACACTCTACCCCCTAGAGCCCTCTCTTCCCTTACTATAACACACACTTCCCCTAGAGACCTGTCCTCCATTACTATTACACACACTACCACCTAGAGCCCTCTCCTCCCTTACTATAACACACACTACCCCCTAGAGCTTCTCCTCCCTTACTATAACACACACTACCCCCTAGAGCCCTCTCCTCTCTTACTATAACACACACTACCCCCTAGAGCTCCCTCCTCCCTTATTATAATACAAACTACCCCCTAGAGCCCTCTCCTCCCTTACTATAACACACACTACCCCCTAGAGACCTCTCCTCCCTTACTATTACACACACTACCACCTAGAGCCCTCTCCTCCCTTACTATAACACAAACTACCTCCTAGAGCCCCTCCTCCCTTACTATAACACACACTACACGCTAGAACCCTCCTCCCATACTATAACACAGACTACCCCCTAAAGCCCCCTCCTACCTTACTATAACACACACTACCCCCTACAGCCCTCTCCTCTCTTACTATCACAAACACTACCCTCTAGACCCCTCTCCTTCCTTACTATAACACACACTACCCCCTAGAGCCCTCACTTCCCTTACTATAACACACAATACCCCCTAGAGCCCTCTCCTCCCTTACTATAACAAACACTACCCCCTAGAGCCTTCTCCTTCCTTACTATAACACACACTACCCCCTACAGCGCTCTCCTCTCTTACTATAACATACACTACCCCCTAGAGCTCCCTCCTTCTTTACTATAACACACACTACCCCTAGAGCTCCCTCCTCCCTTACTATAACACACACTACCCCCTAGAGCCCTTTCCTCCCTTACTATAACACACACTACCCCCTAGAGCCCTCTCCTCTCTTACTATAACGCACACTACCCCCTAGAGCCTTCTACTCCCTTACTATAACACACTACCTCCTTGAGCTCCCTCCTCCCTTACTATAACACACACTACACTTTAGAGCCCTCTCCTCCCTTACTATAACACACACTACCCTCTAGAGCCCCCTTCTCTCTTACTATAACACACACTACCCCCTAGAGCCCTCCCTTCCCTTACTATAACACACACTACCCCCTAGAGCCCTCTCCTCCCTTACTATAACACACTCTACCCCCTAGAGCCCTCTCTTCCCTTACTATAACACACACTAGCCCCTAGTGCCCTCTCTTCCCTTACTATAACACACACTACCCCCTAGAGCTCTCTCCTCCCGTACTTTAACACACTCTACCCCCTAGAGCCCTCTCCTCCCTTACTATAACACACACTACCCCCTAGAGCTTCTCCTCCCATACTATAACACACACTACCCCCTAGAGCCCTCTCCTCTCTTACTATAACACAAACTACCCCCTAGAGCTCCCTCCTCCCTTATTATAATACAAACTACCCCCTAGAGCCCTCTCCTCCCTTAATATAACACACACTACCCCCTAGAGACCTGTCCTCCATTACTATTACACACACTACCACCTAGAGCCCTCTCCTCCCTTACTATAACACAAACTACCTCCTAGAGCCCCTCCTCCCTTACTATAACACACACTAAACTCTAGACCCCTCCTCCCATACTATAACATAGACTACCCCCTAAAGCCCCCTCCTACCTTACTATAACACACACTACCCCCTACAGCCCCCTCCTCTCTTACTATCACAAACACTACCCTCTAGAACCCTCTCCTTCCTTACTATAACACACAATACCCCCTAGAGCCCTCTCCTCCCTTACTATAACACACACTACCCCCTAGAGCCTTCTCCTTCCTTACTATAACACACACTACCCCCTACAGCCCTCTCCTCTCTTACTATAACATACACTACCCCCTAGAGCTCCCTCCTTCTTTACTATAACACACACTACCTTTAGAGCTCCCTCCTCCCTTACTACAACACACACTACCCCCTAGAGCCCTCTCCTCCCTTACTATAACACACACTACCCCCTAGAGCCCTCTCCTCTCTTACTATAACACACACTACCCCCTAGAGCCTTCGGCTCCCTTACTTTAACACACACTACCCCCTACAGCCCTCTCCTCCCTTACTATAACACACACTACCCCCTAGAGCCCTCTCCTGTCTTACTATAACACACACTACCCCCTAGAGCCTTCTACTCCCTTACTATAACACACACTACCCCCTAGAGCTCCCTCCTCCCTTACTATAACACACACTACCCTCTAGAGCCCTCTCCTCCCTTACTATAACACACACTACCCTCTAGAGCCCCCTTTTCTCATACTATAACACACACTACCCCCTAGAGCCCTCCCTTCCCTTACTATAACACACACTACCCCCTAGAGCCCTCTCCTTCCTTACTATAACACACTCTACCCCCTAGAGCCCTCTCTTCCCTTACTATAACACACACTAGCCCCTAGAGCCCTCTCTTCCCTTACTATAACACACACTACCTCCTAGAGCCCCTCCTCCCTTACTATAACACACACTACCCCCTAGACCCCTCCTCCCATACTATAACACAGACTACCCCCTAAAGCCCCCTCCTACCTTACTATAACACACACTACCCCCTACAGCCCCCTCCTCTCTTACTATCACAAACACTACCCTCTAGAACCCTCTCCTTCCTTACTATAACACACACTACTTCCTAGAGCCCTAACTTCCATTACTATAACACACAATACCCCCTAGAGCCCTCTCCTCCCTTACTATAACACACACTACCCCCTAGAGCCTTCTCCTTCCTTACTATAACACACACTACCCCCTACAGCCCTCTCCTCTCTTACTATAACATACACTACCCCCTAGAGCTCCCTCCTTCTTTACTATAACATACACTACCTTTAGAGCTCCCTCCTCCCTTACTATAACACACACTACCCCCTAGAGCCCTCTCCTCCCTTACTATAACACACACTACCCCCTAGAGCCCTCTCCTCTCTTACTATAACACACACTACCCCCTAGAGCCTTCTACTCCCTTACTATAACACACACTACCCCCTACAGCCCTCTCCTCCCTTACTATAACACACACTACCCCCTAGAGCCCTCTCCTCTCTTACTATAACACACACTACCCCCTAGAGCCTTCTACTCCCTTACTATAACACACACTACCCCCTAGAGCTCCCTCCTCCCTTACTATAACACACACTACCCTCTAGAGCCTTCAACTCCCTTACTATAACACACACTACCCTCTAGAGCCCCCTTTTCTCATACTATAACACACACTACCCCCTAGAGCCCTCCCTTCCCTTACTATAACACACACTACCCCCTAGAGCCCTCTTCTCCCTTACTATAACACACTCTACCCCCTAGAGCCCTCTCTTCCCTTACTATAACACACACTAGCCCCTAGAGCCCTCTCTTCCCTTACTATAACACACACTTCCCCTAGAGAACTCTCCTCCCTTACTATAACACACACTACCCCCTAGAGCCCTCTCCTCCCTTACTTTAACACACTCTACCCCCTAGAGCCCTCTCCTCCCTTACTATAACACACACTACCCCCTAGAGCTTCTCCTCCCTTACTATAACACACACTACCCCCTAGAGCCCTCTCCTCTCTTACTATAACACACACTACCCCCTAGAGCTCCCTCCTCCCTTATTATAATACAAACTACCCCCTAGAGCCCTCTCCTCCCATTCTATAACACACACTACCCCCTAGAGACCTCTCCTCCCTTACTATTACACACACTACCACCTAGAGCCCTCTCCTCCCTTACTATAACACAAACTACCTCCTAGAGCCCCTCCTCCCTTACTATAACACACACTACACGCTAGACCCCTCCTCCCATACTATAACACACACTACCCCCTAGAGCCCTCACTTCCCTTACTATAACACACAATACCCCCTAGAGACCTCTCCTCCCTTACTATAACACACACTACCCCCTAGAGCCTTCTCCTTCCTTACTATAACACACACTACCCCCTACAGCCCTCTCCTCTCTTACTATAACATACACTACCCCCTAGAGCTCCCTCCTTCTTTACTATAACACACACTAGCCCTAGAGCTCCCTCCTCCCTTACTATAACACACACTACCCCCTAGAGCCCTCTCCTCCCTTACTATAACACACACTACCCCCTAGAGCCCTCTCCTCTCTTACTATAACACACACTACCCCCTAGAGCCTTCTACTCCTTTACTATAACACACACTACCCCCTTGAGCTCCCTCCTCCCTTACTATAACACACACTACCCTTTAGAGCCCTCTCCTCCCTTACTATAACACACACTACCCTCTAGAGCCCCCTTCTCTCTTACTATAACACACACTACCCCCTAGAGCCCTCCCTTCCCTTACTATAACACACACTATCCCCTAGAGCCCTCTCCTCCCTTACTATAACACACTCTACCCCCTAGAGCCCTCTCTTCCTTTACTATAACACACACTAGCCCCTAGAGCCCTCTCTTCCCTTACTATAACACTCACTACCCCTAGAGAACTCTCCTCCCTTACTATAACACACACTACCCCCTTGAGCCCTCTCCTCCCTTACTGTAACACACACTACCCCCTAGAGCCCTTTCCTCCCTTACTATAACACACACTACCCCCTAGAGCTCCCTCCTCCCTTACTATAACACACACTACCCCCTATAGACCTCTCCTCCCTTATTATAACACACACTACCCTCTAGAGCCCTCTCCTCCCTTACTATAACACACACTACCCCCTAGAGCTCCCTCTTCCCTTACGATAACACACACTACACCCTACAGCCCTCTCCTCCCTTACTATAACACACATTACCCCCTAAAGCCTCTCCTCCCTTACTATAACACACACTACCCCCTAGAGCTCCCTCTTCCCTTACTATAACACACACTACCCCCTAGAGACCTCCCCTCCCTTAATATAACACACACTACTCCCTAGAGCCCTCTCCTCCCTTACTATAACACACACTACCCCTAGAGCTTTCTCCTCCTTTACTATAACACACACTACCCCCTAGAGCCCTCTCTTCCCTTACTATAACACACACTACCCCCTAGAGCCCTCTCTGTCCTTACAATAACACATACTACCCCCTAGAGCTCCCTCCTCTCTTACTATAACACACACTACCCCCTAGAGCCCTCTCCTCCCTTACTATAACACACACTATACCCTAGAGCCCTCTCCTCCCTTACTATAACACACACTACCCCCTACATCCCTCTACTCCCTTACTATAACACACACTACCCCCTAGAGCCCTCTCTTCCCTTACTATAACACACACTACCCCCTAGAGCCCTCTCTTCCCTTACTATAACAAACACTACCCCCCTATAGCTCCCTCCTACCTTACTATAACACACACTACCCCCTAGAGCCCTCTCCTCTCTTACTATAACACACACTACCCCCTATAGCCTCTCCTCCCTTACTATAACACACACTACCACAAGAGCCCTCTCCTCCCTTACTATAACACACACTACCCACTAGAGCCACTCCTCACTTACTATAACACACACTACCCCCCTAGAGCCCCTCCTCACTTACTATAACACACACTACCCTCTAGAGCCCTCTCCTCCCTTACTATAACACACACTACCCCCTAGAGCTCCCTCTTCCCTTACGATAACACACACTACACCCTACAGCCCTCTCCTCCCTTACTATAACACACATTACCCCCTAAAGCCTCTCCTCCCTTACTATAACACACACTACCCCCTAGAGCTCCCTCTTCCCTTACTATAACACACACTACCCCCTAGAGACCTCCCCTCCCTTACTATAACACACACTACTCCCTAGAGCCCTCTCCTCCCTTACTATAACACACACTACCCCTAGAGCTTTCTCCTCCTTTACTATAACACACACTACCCCCTAGAGCCCTCTCTTCCCTTACTATAACACACACTACCCCCTAGAGCCCTCTCTGTCCTTACAATAACACATACTACCCCCTAGAGCTCCCTCCTCTCTTACTATAACACACACTACCCCCTAGAGCCCTCTCCTCCCTTACTATAACACACACTATACCCTAGAGCCCTCTCCTCCCTTACTATAACACACACTACCCCCTACAGCCCTCTACTCCCTTACTATAACACACACTACCCCCTAGAGCCCTCTCTTCCCTTACTATAACACACACTACCCCCTAGAGCCCTCTCTTCCCTTACTATAACAAACACTACCCCCCTATAGCTCCCTCCTACCTTACTATAACACACACTACCCCCTAGAGCCCTCTCCTCTCTTACTATAACACACACTACCCCCTATAGCCTCTCCTCCCTTACTATAACACACACTACCACAAGAGCCCTCTCCTCCCTTACTATAACACACACTACCCACTAGAGCCACTCCTCACTTACTATAACACACACTACCCCCCTAGAGCCCCTCCTCACTTACTATAACACACACTACCCCCTAGAGCCCTCTCCTCCCTTACTATAACACACACTACCCCCTAGAGCCCCTCCTCTATTACTATAACACACACTACCCCCTAGAGCCCTCTCTTCCCTTACTATAACACACACTACCACCTAGAGCTCCCTCCTCCCTTACTATAACACACACTACCCCCTAGAGCCCTCTCATCTCTTACTATAACACACACTACCCCCTAGAGCCCTCTCCTCCTTACTATAACACACACTACCCCCTAGAGCCTTCTCCTTCCTTACTATAACACACACTACCCCCTACAGCCTTCTCCTTCCTTACTATAACACACACTACCCCCTACAGCCCTCTCCTCTCTTACTATAACATACACTACCCCCTAGAGCTCCCTCCTTCTTTACTATAACACACACTAGCCCTAGAGCTCCCTCCTCCCTTACTATAACACACACTACACGCTAGACCCCTCCTCCCATACTATAACACACACTACCCCCTAGAGCCCTCACTTCCCTTACTATAACACACACTACCCCCTAGAGCCCTCTCCTCCCTTACTATAACACACACTACCCCCTAGAGCCTTCTCCTTCCTTACTATAACACACACTACCCCCTACAGCCCTCTCCTCTCTTACTATAACATACACTACCCCCTAGAGCTCCCTCCTTCTTTACTATAACACACACTAGCCCTAGAGCTCCCTCCTCCCTTACTATAACACACACTACCCCCTAGAGCCCTCTCCTCCCTTACTATAACACACACTACCCCCTAGAGCCCTCTCCTCCCTTACTATAACACACACTACCCCCTAGAGCCTTCTCCTCCTTTACTATAACACACACTACCCCCTAGAGCTCCCTCCTCCCTTACTATAACACACACTACCCCCTAGAGCCCTCTCCTCCCTTACTATAACACACACTACCCTCTAGAGCCCCCTTCTCTCTTACTATAACACACACTACCCCCTAGAGCCCTCTCTTCCCTTACTATAACACACACTACCCCCTAGAGCCCTCTCCTCCCTTACTATAACACACTCTACCCCCTAGAGCCCTCTCTTCCTTTACTATAACACACACTAGCCCCTAGAGCCCTCTCTTCCCTTACTATAACACTCACTACCCCTAGAGAACTCTCCTCCCTTACTATAACACACACTACCCCCTAGAGCCCTCTCCTCCCTTACTGTAACACACACTACCCCCTAGAGCCCTTTCCTCCCTTACTATAACACACACTACCCCCTAGAGCTCCCTCCTCCCTTACTATAACACACACTACCCCCTATAGACCTCTCCTCCCTTACTATAACACACACTACCCTCTAGAGCCCTCTCCTCCCTTACTATAACACACACTACCCCTTAGAGCTCCCTCTTCCCTTACTATAACACACACTACACCCTACAGCCCTCTCCTCCCTTACTATAACACACATTACCCCCTAAAGCCTCTCCTCCCTTACTATAACACACACTACCCCCTAGAGCTCCCTCTTCCCTTACTATAACACACACTACCCCCTAGAGCCCTCTCCTCCCTTACTATAACACACACTACCCCCTAGAGCCCTCTCCTCCCTTACTATAACACACACTACCCCTAGAGCTTTCTCCTCCCTTACTATAACACACACTACCCCCTAGAGCCCTCTCTTCCCTTACTATAACACACACTACCCCCTAGAGCCCTCTCTTCCCTTACAATAACACACACTACCCCCTAGAGCTCCCTCCCTTATTATAACACACACTACCCTCTAGAGCCCTCTCCTCCCTTACTATAACACACACTACCCCTAGAGCTTTCTCCTCCCTTACTATAACACACACTACCCCCTAGAGCCCTCTCTTCCCTTACTATAACACACACTACCCCCTAGAGCCCTCTCTTCCCTTACAATAACACACACTACCCCCTAGAGACCTCCCCTCCCTTACTATAACACACACTACTCCCTAGAGCCCTCTCCTCCCTTACTATAACACACACTACCCCTAGAGCTTTCTCCTCCTTTACTATAACACACACTACCCCCTAGAGCCCTCTCTTCCCTTACTATAACACACACTACCCCCTAGAGCCCTCTCCTCCCTTACTATAACACACACTACCCCCTAGAGCCCTCTCCTCCCTTACTATAACACACACTACCCCCTACAGCCCTCTCCTCCCTTACTATAACACACACTACCCCCTAGAGCCCTCTCTTCCCTTACTATAACACACACTACCCCCTAGAGCCCTCTCTTCCCTTACTATAACACACACTACCCCCCTATAGCTCCCTCCTACCTTACTATAACACACACTACCCCCTAGAGCCCTCTCCTCTCTTACTATAACACACACTACCCCCTATAGCCTCTCCTCCCTTACTATAACACACACTACCACAAGAGCCCTCTCCTCCCTTACTATAACACACACTACCCACTAGAGCCACTCCTCACTTACTATAACACACACTACCCCCCTAGAGCCCCTCCTCACTTACTATAACACACACTACCCCCTAGAGCCCTCTCTTCCCTTACAATAACACATACTACCCCCTAGAGCTCCCTCCTCTCTTACTATAACACACACTACCCCCTAGAGCCCTCTCCTCCCTTACTATAACACACACTATACCCTAGAGCCCTCTCCTCCCTTACTATAACACACACTACCCCCTACAGCCCTCTCCTCCCTTACTATAACACACACTACCCCCTAGAGCCCTCTCTTCCCTTACTATAACACACACTACCCCCTAGAGCCCTCTCTTCCCTTACTATAACACACACTACCCCCCTATAGCTCCCTCCTACCTTACTATAACACACACTACCCCCTAGAGCCCTCTCCTCTCTTACTATAACACACACTACCCCCTATAGCCTCTCCTCCCTTACTATAACACACACTACCACAAGAGCCCTCTCCTCCCTTACTATAACACACACTACCCACTAGAGCCACTCCTCACTTACTATAACACACACTACCCCCCTAGAGCCCCTCCTCACTTACTATAACACACACTACCCCCTAGAGCCCTCTCCTCCCTTACTATAACACACACTACCCCCTAGAGCCCCTCCTCTCTTACTATAACACACACTACCCCCTAGAGCCCTCTCTTCCCTTACTATAACACACACTACCCCCTAGAGCTCCCTCCTCCCTTACTATAACACACACTACCCCCTAGAGCCCTCTCATCTCTTACTATAACACACACTACCCCCTAGAGCCCTCTCCTCCCTTACTATAACACACACTACCCCCTAGAGCCTTCTCCTTCCTTACTATAACACACACTACCCCCTACAGCCTTCTCCTTCCTTACTATAACACACACTACCCCCTACAGCCCTCTCCTCTCTTACTATAACATACACTACCCCCTAGAGCTCCCTCCTTCTTTACTATAACACACACTAGCCCTAGAGCTCCCTCCTCCCTTACTATAACACACACTACACGCTAGACCCCTCCTCCCATACTATAACACACACTACCCCCTAGAGCCCTCACTTCCCTTACTATAACACACAATACCCCCTAGAGACCTCTCCTCCCTTACTATAACACACACTACCCCCTAGAGCCTTCTCCTTCCTTACTATAACACACACTACCCCCTACAGCCCTCTCCTCTCTTACTATAACATACACTACCCCCTAGAGCTCCCTCCTTCTTTACTATAACACACACTACCCCTAGAGCTCCCTCCTCCCTTACTATAACACACACTACCCCCTAGAGCCCTCTCCTCCCTTACTATAACACACACTACCCCCTAGAGCCCTCTCCTCTCTTACTATAACACACACTACCCCCTAGAGCCTTCTACTCCCTTACTATAACACACACTACCCCCTAGAGCTCCCTCCTCCCTTACTATAACACACACTACCCTCTAGAGCCCTCTCCTCCCTTACTATAACACACACTACCCTCTAGAGCCCCCTTCTCTCTTACTATAACACACACTACCCCCTAGAGCCCTCCCTTCCCTTACTATAACACACACTATCCCCTAGAGCCCTCTCCTCCCTTACTATAACACACACTACCCCCTAGAGCCCTCTCTTCCATTACTATAACACACACTAGCCCCTAGAGCCCTCTCTTCCCTTACTATAACACTCACTACCCCTAGAGAACTCTCCTCCCTTACTATAACACACACTACCCCCTAGAGCCCTCTCCTCCCTTACTATAACACACACTACCCCCTAGAGCCCTCTCCTCCCTTACTATAACACACACTACCCCCTAGAGCTCCCTCCTCCCTTACTATAACACACACTACCCCCTATAGACCTCTCCTCCCTTACTATAACACACACTACCCTCTAGAGCCCTCTCCTCCCTTACTATAACACACACTACCCCCTAGAGCTCCCTCTTCCCTTACTATAACACACACTACACCCTACAGCCCTCTCCTCCCTTACTATAACACACATTACCCCCTAAAGCCTCTCCTCCCTTACTATAACACACACTACCCCCTAGAGCTCCCTCTTCCCTTACTATAACACACACTACCCCCTAGAGACCTCCCCTCCCTTACTATAACACACACTACTCCCTAGAGCCCTCTCCTCCCTTACTATAACACACACTACCCCTAGAGCTTTCTCCTCCTTTACTATAACACACACTACCCCCTAGAGCCCTCTCTTCCCTTACTATAACACACACTACCCCCTAGAGCCCTCTCTTCCCTTACAATAACACATACTACCCCCTAGAGCTCCCTCCCTTATTATAACACACACTACCCTCTAGAGCCCTCTCCTCCCTTACTATAACACACACTACCCCTAGAGCCCTCTCCTCCCTTACTATAACACACATACCCCCTAAAGCCCTCTCCTCCCTTACTATAACACACACTACCCCCTAGAGCTCCCTCTTCCCTTACTATAACACACACTACCCCCTAGAGACCTCCCCTCCCTTACTATAACACACACTACTCCCTAGAGCCCTCTCCTCCCTTACTATAACACACACTACCCCTAGAGCCTTCTCCTCCTTTACTATAACACACACTACCCCCTAGAGCCCCTCTCTTCCCTTACTATAAATCACACTACCCCCTACGAGCCCTCTCTGTCCCTTACAATAACCTCACACTACCCCCTAGAGCTCCCTTCTCCCTTACTATACCACACACTACCCCCTAGAGCCCTCTCCTCCCTTACTATAACACACACTATACCCTAGAGCCCTCTCCTCCCTTACTATAACACACACTCACACTACCCCTACTGCCCTCTCCTCCCTTACTATAACACACACTACCCCCTAGAGCCCTCTCTTCCCTTACTATAACACACACTACCCCCTAGAGCCCTCTCTTCCCTTACTATAACAAACACTACCCCCCTATAGCTCCCTCCTACCTTACTATAACACACACTACCCCCTAGAGCCCTCTCCTCTCTTACTATAACACACACTACCCCCTATAGCCTCTCCTCCCTTACTATAACACACACTACCACAAGAGCCCTCTCCTCCCTTACTATAACACACACTACCCACTAGAGCCACTCCTCACTTACTATAACACACACTACCCCCTAGAGCCCCTCCTCACTTACTATAACACACACTACCCCCTAGAGCCCTCTCCTCCCTTACTATAACACACACTACCCCCTAGAGCCCCTCCTCTATTACTATAACACACACTACCCCCTAGAGCCCTCTCTTCCCTTACTATAACACACACTACCACCTAGAGCTCCCTCCTCCCTTACTATAACACACACTACCCCCTAGAGCCCTCTCATCTCTTACTATAACACACACTACCCCCTAGAGCCCTCTCCTCCTTACTATAACACACACTACCCCCTAGAGCCTTCTCCTTCCTTACTATAACACACACTACCCCCTACAGCCTTCTCCTTCCTTACTATAACACACACTACCCCCTACAGCCCTCTCCTCTCTTACTATAACATACACTACCCCCTAGAGCTCCCTCCTTCTTTACTATAACACACACTAGCCCTAGAGCTCCCTCCTCCCTTACTATAACACACACTACACGCTAGACCCCTCCTCCCATACTATAACACACACTACCCCCTAGAGCCCTCACTTCCCTTACTATAACACACAATACCCCCTAGAGCCCTCTCCTCCCTTACTATAACACACACTACCCCCTAGAGCCTTCTCCTTCCTTACTATAACACACACTACCCCCTACAGCCCTCTCCTCTCTTACTATAACATACACTACCCCCTAGAGCTCCCTCCTTCTTTACTATAACACACACTACCCCTAGAGCTCCCTCCTCCCTTACTATAACACACACTACCCCCTAGAGCCCTCTCCTCCCTTACTATAACACACACTACCCCCTAGAGCCCTCTCCTCTCTTACTATAACACACACTACCCCCTAGAGCCTTCTACTCCTTTACTATAACACACACTACCCCCTTGAGCTCCCTCCTCCCTTACTATAACACACACTACCCTTTAGAGCCCTCTCCTCCCTTACTATAACACACACTACCCTCTAGAGCCCCCTTCTCTCTTACTATAACACACACTACCCCCTAGAGCCCTCCCTTCCCTTACTATAACACACACTACCCCCTAGAGCCCTCTCCTCCCTTACTATAACACACTCTACCCCCTAGAGCCCTCTCTTCCTTTACTATAACACACACTAGCCCCTAGAGCCCTCTCTTCCCTTACTATAACACTCACTACCCCTAGAGAACTCTCCTCTCTTACTATAACACACACTACCCCCTTGAGCCCTCTCCTCCCTTACTGTAACACACACTACCCCCTAGAGCCCTTTCCTCCCTTACTATAACACACACTACCCCCTAGAGCTCCCTCCTCCCTTACTATAACACACACTACCCCCTATAGACCTCTCCTCCCTTATTATAACACACACTACCCTCTAGAGCCCTCTCCTCCCTTACTATAACACACACTACCCCTTAGAGCTCCCTCTTCCCTTACTATAACACACACTACACCCTACAGCCCTCTCCTCCCTTACTATAACACACATTACCCCCTAAAGCCTCTCCTCCCTTACTATAACACACACTACCCCCTAGAGCTCCCTCTTCCCTTACTATAACACACACTACCCCCTAGAGCCCTCCCCTCCCTTACTATAACACACACTACTCCCTAGAGCCCTCTCCTCCCTTACTATAACACACACTACCCCTAGAGCTTTCTCCTCCCTTACTATAACACACACTACCCCCTAGAGCCCTCTCTTCCCTTACTATAACACACACTACCCCCTAGAGCCCTCTCTTCCCTTACAATAACACATACTACCCCCTAGAGCTCCCTCCCTTATTATAACACACACTACCCTCTAGAGCCCTCTCCTCCCTTACTATAACACACACTACCCCTAGAGCTTTCTCCTCCTTTACTATAACACACACTACCCCCTAGAGCCCTCTCTTCCCTTACTATAACACACACTACCCCCTAGAGCCCTCTCTTCCCTTACAATAACACACACTACCCCCTAGAGACCTCCCCTCCCTTACTATAACACACACTACTCCCTAGAGCCCTCTCCTCCCTTACTATAACACACACTACCCCTAGAGCTTTCTCCTCCTTTACTATAACACACACTACCCCCTAGAGCCCTCTCTTCCCTTACTATAACACACACTACCCCCTAGAGCCCTCTCCTCCCTTACTATAACACACACTATACCCTAGAGCCCTCTCCTCCCTTACTATAACACACACTACCCCCTACAGCCCTCTCCTCCCTTACTATAACACACACTACCCCCTAGAGCCCTCTCTTCCCTTACTATAACACACACTACCCCCTAGAGCCCTCTCTTCCCTTACTATAACACACACTACCCCCCTATAGCTCCCTCCTCCCTTACTATAACACACACTACCCCCTAGAGCCCTCTCCTCTCTTACTATAACACACACTACCCCCTATAGCCTCTCCTCCCTTACTATAACACACACTACCACAAGAGCCCTCTCCTCCCTTACTATAACACACACTACCCACTAGAGCCACTCCTCACTTACTATAACACACACTACCCCCCTAGAGCCCCTCCTCACTTACTATAACACACACTACCCCCTAGAGCCCTCTCTTCCCTTACAATAACACATACTACCCCCTAGAGCTCCCTCCTCTCTTACTATAACACACACTACCCCCTAGAGCCCTCTCCTCCCTTACTATAACACACACTATACCCTAGAGCCCTCTCCTCCCTTACTATAACACACACTACCCCCTACAGCCCTCTCCTCCCTTACTATAACACACACTACCCCCTAGAGCCCTCTCTTCCCTTACTATAACACACACTACCCCCTAGAGCCCTCTCTTCCCTTACTATAACACACACTACCCCCCTATAGCTCCCTCCTACCTTACTATAACACACACTACCCCCTAGAGCCCTCTCCTCTCTTACTATAACACACACTACCCCCTATAGCCTCTCCTCCCTTACTATAACACACACTACCACAAGAGCCCTCTCCTCCCTTACTATAACACACACTACCCACTAGAGCCACTCCTCACTTACTATAACACACACTACCCCCCTAGAGCCCCTCCTCACTTACTATAACACACACTACCCCCTAGAGCCCTCTCCTCCCTTACTATAACACACACTACCCCCTAGAGCCCCTCCTCTATTACTATAACACACACTACCCCCTAGAGCCCTCTCTTCCCTTACTATAACACACACTACCACCTAGAGCTCCCTCCTCCCTTACTATAACACACACTACCCCCTAGAGCCCTCTCATCTCTTACTATAACACACACTACCCCCTAGAGCCCTCTCCTCCCTTACTATAACACACACTACCCCCTAGAGCCTTCTCCTTCCTTACTATAACACACACTACCCCCTACAGCCTTCTCCTTCCTTACTATAACACACACTACCCCCTACAGCCCTCTCCTCTCTTACTATAACATACACTACCCCCTAGAGCTCCCTCCTTCTTTACTATAACACACACTAGCCCTAGAGCTCCCTCCTCCCTTACTATAACACACACTACACGCTAGACCCCTCCTCCCATACTATAACACACACTACCCCCTAGAGCCCTCACTTCCCTTACTATAACACACAATACCCCCTAGAGACCTCTCCTCCCTTACTATAACACACACTACCCCCTAGAGCCTTCTCCTTCCTTACTATAACACACACTACCCCCTACAGCCCTCTCCTCTCTTACTATAACATACACTACCCCCTAGAGCTCCCTCCTTCTTTACTATAACACACACTACCCCTAGAGCTCCCTCCTCCCTTACTATAACACACACTACCCCCTAGAGCCCTCTCCTCCCTTACTATAACACACACTACCCCCTAGAGCCCTCTCCTCTCTTACTATAACACACACTACCCCCTAGAGCCTTCTACTCCTTTACTATAACACACACTACCCCCTAGAGCTCCCTCCTCCCTTACTATAACACACACTACCCTTTAGAGCCCTCTCCTCCCTTACTATAACACACACTACCCTCTAGAGCCCCCTCCTCTCTTACTATAACACACACTACCCCCTAGAGCCCTCTCTTCCCTTACTATAACACACACTACCCCCTAGAGCCCTCTCCTCCCTTACTATAACACACTCTACCCCCTAGAGCCCTCTCTTCCTTTACTATAACACACACTAGCCCCTAGAGCCCTCTCTTCCCTTACTATAACACTCACTACCCCTAGAGAACTCTCCTCCCTTACTATAACACACACTACCCCCTAGAGCCCTCTCCTCCCTTACTGTAACACACACTACCCCCTATAGCCTCTCCTCCCTTACTATAACACACACTACCCCCTAGAGCTCCCTCCTCCCTTACTATAACACACACTACCCCCTATAGACCTCTCCTCCCTTATTATAACACACACTACCCTCTAGAGCCCTCTCCTCCCTTACTATAACACACACTACCCCCTAGAGCTCCCTCTTCCCTTACTATAACACACACTACACCCTACAGCCCTCTCCTCCCTTACTATAACACACATTACCCCCTAAAGCCTCTCCTCCCTTACTATAACACACACTACCCCCTAGAGCTCCCTCTTCCCTTACTATAACACACACTACCCCCTAGAGACCTCCCCTCCCTTACTATAACACACACTACTCCCTAGAGCCCTCTCCTCCCTTACTATAACACACACTACCCCTAGAGCTTTCTCCTCCTTTACTATAACACACACTACCCCCTAGAGCCCTCTCTTCCCTTACTATAACACACACTACCCCCTAGAGCCCTCTCTTCCCTTACAATAACACATACTACCCCCTAGAGCTCCCTCCCTTATTATAACACACACTACCCTCTAGAGCCCTCTCCTCCCTTACTATAACACACACTACCCCTAGAGCTTTCTCCTCCTTTACTATAACACACACTACCCCCTAGAGCCCTCTCTTCCCTTACTATAACACACACTACCCCCTAGAGCCCTCTCTTCCCTTACAATAACACACACTACCCCCTAGAGACCTCCCCTCCCTTACTATAACACACACTACTCCCTAGAGCCCTCTCTTCCCTTACTATAACACACACTACCCCCTAGAGCCCTCTCCTCCCTTACTATAACACACACTATACCCTAGAGCCCTCTCCTCCCTTACTATAACACACACTACCCCCTACAGCCCTCTACTCCCTTACTATAACACACACTACCCCCTAGAGCCCTCTCTTCCCTTACTATAACACACACTACCCCCTAGAGCCCTCTCTTCCCTTACTATAACACACACTACCCCCCTATAGCTCCCTCCTACCTTACTATAACACACACTACCCCCTAGAGCCCTCTCCTCTCTTACTATAACACACACTACCCCCTATAGCCTCTCCTCCCTTACTATAACACACACTACCACAAGAGCCCTCTCCTCCCTTACTATAACACACACTACCCACTAGAGCCACTCCTCACTTACTATAACACACACTACCCCCCTAGAGCCCCTCCTCACTTACTATAACAAACACTACCCCCTAGAGCCCTCTCCTCCCTTACTATAACACACACTACCCCCTAGAGCCCCTCCTCTATTACTATAACACACACTACCCCCTAGAGCCCTCTCTTCCCTTACTATAACACACACTACCACCTAGAGCTCCCTCCTCCCTTACTATAACACACACTAACCCCTAGAGCCCTCTCATCTCTTACTATAACACACACTACCCCCTAGAGCCCTCTCTTCCCTTACTATAACACACACTATACCCTAGAGCTTCCTCCTCCCTTTCTATAACACACACTACCCCCTACAGCCCTCTCCTCCCTTACTATAACACACACTACCCCCTAGAGCCATTTCTTCCCTTACTATAACACACACTATCCTCTAGAGCCCTCTCCTCCCTTACTATAACACACACTACCCCCTAGAGACCTCTCCTCCCTTACTATAACACACACTACCCCCTAGAGCCCTCTCCTCCCTTACTATAACACACACTACCCCCTAGAGCCCTCTCCTCCCTTACTATAACACACACTACCCCCTAGAGCCCTCTCCTCCCTTACTATAACACACGCTACTCCTTAGAGCCCCTCTTCCTTTACTATAACACACGCTACCCCCTAAAGCTCCCTCCTCCCTTACTATAACACACTCTACCCCCTAGAACCCTCTCTTCCCTTACTATAACACACACTATCCCCTAGAGCTACCTCCTCCCATACTATAACACACACTACCCTCTAGAACCCTCTCCTCCCTTACTATAACAGATACTACCCCCCAGAACCCTCTCCTCCCTTACTATAACACACATTACCACCTAGATCCCTCTCCTCCCTTAATATAACACACACTACCCCTAGAGCGCTCCCCTCCCTTACTATAACACACACTACCCCTAGAGCCCTCTCCTTCCTTACTATAACACAAACTACCCTTTAGAGCCCCTCTTCCCTTACTATAACACACACTACCCCCTAAAGCTCCCTCCTCCTTTACTATAACACACGATACCCCATAGAGCCCTTTCCTCCCTTACTATAACAGACACTACCCCCTAGAGTCCTCTCCTCCTTTTCTATAACACACACTACCCCCTAGAGCCCTCTCCTCCTTTACTATAACACACACTACTGTCTACAGCCCTCTCCTTCCTTACTATAACACTCACTACCCCCTAGAGCCCTCTCCTCCCTTACTATAACACACAATACCCCCTAGAGCCTTCTCCTCCCTTACTATAACACTCACTACCCCTTAGAGCCCTCTCCTTGTTTACTATAACACACACTGCCCCATAGAGCACTCTCCTCCCTTACTATAACACACACTACCTCCTACAGCCCTCTCCTTCATTACTATAACACACACTACCTCCTAGATCCCTCTCCTCCGTTACTATAACATACAGTACCCCCTAGAGCCCTCTCCTCCCTTACTTTAACACACACTACCCCCTAGTGCCCTCTCCTCCCCTACTATAACACACACTACCCCCTAGAGCCCTCTCCTCCCTTACTATAACACACACTACCCCCTAGAGCCCCTCCTCCCTTACTATAACATACACTACCCCTAGAGCGCTCTCCTCCCTTACTATAACACACACTACCCCCAGAGCCCTCTCCTTCCTTACTATAACACACACTACCATTTAGAGCCCCTCTTCCCTTACTATAACACACAATACCCCCTAAAGCTCCCTCCTCCTTTACTATAGCACACTACCCCATAGAGCCCTTTCCTCCCTTACTATAACACACACTACCCCCTAGAGCCCTCTCCTCCTTTACTATAACACACACTACCCCCTAGAGCCCTCTCCTCCCTTAGTAGAACACACACTCCCTTCTACAGCCCTCTCCTTCCTTACTATAACACTCACTACCCCCTAGAGCCCTCTCCTCCCTTACTATAACACACATTACCCCCTAGAGCCCTCTCCTCCCTTACTATAACACAGACTACCCCCTAGAGCCCTCTCCTCCTTTACTATAACACACACTACCCCCTAGAGCCCTCTCCTCCCTTACTATAACGCACACTACCTCCTACAGCCCTCTCCTCCATTACTATAACACACACTACCTCCTAGAGCCCTCTCCTCCCTTACTATAACACACAGTATCCCCTAGAGCCCTCTCCTCCCTTACTGTAACACACACTACCCCCTAGTGCCCCTCCTCCCATTCTATAACACACATTACCCCCTAGAGCCCTCTCCTCCTTTGTTATAACACACACTACCCCATAGAGCCCTCTCTTCCCTTACTATAACACACACTACCTCCTACAGCCTTCTCCTCACTTACTATAACACACACTACCCCCTAGAGCCCTCTCCTCCTTTACTAACACCCACACTACCCCTAGAGTGCCCAACTCCCTTACTATAACACACACTACCCCCTAGAGCCCTCTCCTCCTTTACTATAACACACACTACCCCCTAGAACCCTCTCCTCCATTACTATAACACACACTACCCCCTAGAGCCCCTCCTCGCTTACTATAACACACACTACCCCCTAGAGCCTTCTCCTCCCTTACTATAACACACATTACCCCCTAGAGCCCTCTCCTCCTTTGTTATAACACATACTACCCCACACACACTACCTCCTACAGCCTTCTCCTCACTTACTATAACACACACTACCCCCTAGAGCCCTCTCCTCCTTTACTAACACGCACACTACCCCTAGAGCGCCCAACTCCCTTACTATAACACACACTACCCCCTAGAGCCCTCTCCTCCTTTACTATAACACACACTACCCCCTAGAACCCTCTCCTCCATTACTATAACACACACTACCCCCTAGAGCCCCTCCTCGCTTACTATAACACACACTACCCCCTAGTGCCCTCTCCTCCCTTACTATAACACACACTACCCCCTACAGCCCTCTCCTACCGTAGTATAACACACACTACCCCCTAGAGCCCCTCCTCCCTTACTATAACACACACTGCCCCCTAGAGTCCTCTCCTCCCTTACTATAACACACACCACCCCCTAGAGCCCCCTCCTCCCTTACTATAACACACACTACCCCCTAGAGCCCTCTCCTCCCTTACTATAACACACCCTACCCCCTAGAGCCCTCTCCTCCCTTACTATAATGCACACTACCCCCTAGAGCCCTCTCCTCCATTACTATAACACACTCTACCCCCTAGAGCCCTCTCCTCCCTTACTATAACACACACTACCCCCTAAAGCTCTCTCCTTCCTTACTATAACACACACTACCCCCTAGATCCCTTCCCTTACTATAACACACACTACCCCCTAGAGCCCTCTCCTCCCTTACTATAACACACACTACCCCCTGCAGGCCTCTCACCCTTTACTATAACACACACTACCCCACTAGAGCTCCCACCTCCCTTACTAAAACAAACTTTAGCAGTGCTTGAGACTCATTTTGGATCATTACACCTGAGCAGACAGTTTTGAATATCAGCGCCTATAACACAAACTACCCTCCCTTGAACTCCATTTTCTATCTGATTATATCACTATTACCTCCCTCACTTGAACACACAGACTACTCTCCCATAAGCCCCTGATATGCATAACACACATCAACATATCTTGTGCCCATTCTTTACTCACTATTGGACAAATGACCAATCTGGAAACCAGTGCCCTCTCTATAACACACACTCCTTCTCTTGAACCCTTTCAATCTCTCTATAATGCTCTTTATATTCTGTTCTATGATCTTCTGTGTTTCTTTACTTGCCAGGCAAAAGATGACAAAGAGAGCAGTTTTAATAAGAAGAATCTTGTATTTACTTCAATGGACTTATTTACAGCTGGCATAGAATCCACCAGCACCACCCTGCGATGGGCTTTGCTCTACATGTTACTGTATCCAGAAGTCCAGCGTACGTATGTGGAGGCACTGCTGAGATTTTATATCTATAGGCCGGAAATTGGTTCTGGAATTAAAATTAAAGCCTAGAAACCATTACTAGCCTATGATAAGTCTGACTAGTAGCAATAACAAACAGAAGAGGCAAAATCAGTACTCAATTTCTTTATCATTACCCAGGAAAAGTTCAGGAAGAAATTGACCAGGTGATTGGACAAAATAGGAGACCTACAATGATGGATGTGTTAAGTATGCCATACACCAACGCCGTGATCCATGAAGTCCAGCGATGTGGAGATATTGTGCCTTTGGCACTACCACATAAGGCATTCCGAGACACCCAGATAAAAGGACTATTCATCCCCAAGGTACTGAACACCACCAAATAAAGTGTAGAAATCTGTAGCCTCTAAATTGTCTTATGTTTTCTAGATACAATATAATTTATACCAACATACCTTGGTAATAAGCACAGAGGGTCTCTCATTTGGAAGTGATGGTATTATTGTATGTCCATGATAATATGCATTTATAGCCAGTATTCTTAATACACAGAGCAGGTCTCGGACTGCCAGCGGAAAACAGACTAAGGGGGTATTACAGAGTGAGGGGGTGCTACAGACTGAAGGTATAATACAGATTGAAGGGGTAATACAGACTGATGGGGTAAAAGACTGAGGGCATAATACAGACTGTGAGGGTAATACAGACTGGGGGGGGGGGTAATACAGAGAAAGGTGTAATACAGACTGAGGGGTAAAAATACTGAGTGGAGGAATATAGACAGTGTGCTGTACCTATCAGTACTACGCTTGGTTACTTATTTGGGGTCATAAGTAATAAAGGACATATATAATCACTGTGCCAGTTATTTAGACATATTTAGCGAGATGAGCACATCTGGTGCTGATTGATTGTAACTGACTGTACATAACAATTGGCTAATATATTTAGTGAGATTAATCAGCACCTGGTTCTGATTAATGGGAAATGGTTTTACTTTTACAATTGGCTAATATATTTAGTGAGGTGGGCATACCTGGTGCTGATTGGTTGGAACTGACTGTAAAGTACAATTGGCTGATATATTTAGTAAGAGGGACACACCTGGTGCTGATTGGTTGGAACTGACTGTACAGTACAATTGGCTAATATATTTAGTGAGATGCACACACGTGGTGCTGATTAATGGGATATGGCTGTACAGTACCTTTGGCTGATATATTTAGTGAGATGGGCACAACTGGTGCTTTTTGGTTGGAACTGACTGTACAGTACAAAAGGCTGATATATTTAGTGAGATGGGCACATCTGGTGCTGATTGGTTGGAACTGACTGTACAGTACAATTGGCTGAAATATTTAGTGAGATGGGCACACCTGGTGCTCATTGGTTGGAACTGACTGTACAGTACAATTGGCTGATATATTTAGTGAGATGGGCACAACTGGTGCTGATTTGGTTGGAGCTAACTGTACAGTACAATTGGCTGATATATTTAGTGAGATGGGCACACCTGGTGCTGATTAATGGGATATGACTGTACAGTACCTTTGGCTGATATATTTAGTGAGATGGGCACACCTGGTGCTGATTGGTTGGAACTGATTGTACAGTACAATTGGCTGATATATTTAGTCATATGGGCACACCTGGTGCTGATTGGTTGGAACTGACTGTACAGTACAATTGGCTGATATATTTAGTGAGATGGGCACACCTGGTGCTGATTGGTTGGAACTGATTGCACAGTACAATTGGCTGATATATTTAATCAGATGAGCACACAACCTGGTGCTAATTGGTTGGAATTGACTGTACATTACAATAGGCTGATATATTTAGTGAGATGGGCACACCTGGTGCTGATTAATGGGATATGGCTGTACAGTACCTTTGGCTGATATATTTATTGAGATGGGCACACCTGGTGCTGATTGGTTGGAACTGACTGTACAGTACAATTGGCTGATATATTTAGTGAGATGGACACACCTGGTGCTGATTGGTTGGAAGTAACTGTACAGTACAATTGGCTGATATATTTAGTGAGATGGGCACAACTGGTGCTGATTTGGTTGGAGCTAACTGTACAGTACAATTGGCTGATATATTTAGTGAGATGGGCACACCTGGTGCTGATTAATGGGATATGGCTGTACAGTACCTTTTGCTGATATATTTAGTGAGATGGGCACACCTGGTGCTGATTGGTTGGAACTGATTGTACAGTACAATTGGCTGATATATTTAGTCATATGGGCACACCTGGTGCTGATTGGTTGGAACTGACTGTACAGTACAATTGGCTGATATATTTAGTGAGATGGGCACACCTGGTGCTGATTGGTTGGAACTGATTGCACAGTACAATTGGCTGATATATTTAATCAGATGGGCACACAACCTGGTGCTAATTGGTTGGAATTGACTGTACATTACAATTGGCTGATATATTTAGTGAGATGGGCACACCTGGTGCTGATTGGTTGGAACTGACTGTACAGTACAATTGGCTGATATATTTAGTGAGATGGACACACCTGGTGCTGATTGGTTGGAAGTAACTGTACAGTACAATTGGCTGATATATTTAGTGAGATGGGCACACCTGGTGCTGATTGGTTGGAACTTACTGTACAGTACAATTGGCTGATATATTTAGTGAGGTGAGCACACCTGGTACTGATTGGTTGGAACTAACTGTACTGTACAATTGGCTGATATATTTAGTGAGATGGGCACAACAGGTGCTGATTGGTTGGAACTGACTGTACAGTACAATTGGCTGATATATTTAGTGAGATGGACACACCTGGTGCTGATTGGTTGGAAGTAACTGTACAGTACAATTGGCTGATATATTTAGTGAGATGGGCACACCTGGTGCTGATTGGTTGGAACTGACTGTACAGTACAATTGGCTGATATATTTAGTGAGGTGAGCACACCTGGTACTGATTGGTTGGAACTAACTGTACTGTACAATTGGCTGATATATTTAGTGAGATGGGCACAACAGGTGCTGATTGGTTGGAACTGACTGTACAGTACAATTGGCTGATATATTTAATAAGATGGGCACACCTGGTGCTGATTGGTTGGAACTGATTGTACAGTACAATTGGCTGATATATTTAGTCAGATGGGCACACCTGGTGCTGATTGGTTGGAACTGACTGTACAGTACAATTGGCTGATATATTTAATCAGATGGGCACACAACCTGGTGCTGATTGGTTGAAATTGACTGTACATTACAATTGGCTGATATATTTAGTAAGATGGGCAAACCTGGTGCTGATTGGTTAGAACTGACTGAACATTATAATTGGCTGATATATTTAGTACGATGGGCACACCTGGTGCTGATTGGTTGGAACTGACTGTACAGTACAATTGGCTGATATATTTAGTAAGATGGGCACACCTGGTGCTGATTGGTTGGAACTAACTGTACAGTACAATTGTCGGATATATTTAGTGAGATGGGCACACCTGGTGCTGATTGATTGGAACTGACTGTACAGTGCAATTGGCTGATATATTTAATAAGATGGGCACACCTGGTGCTGATTGGTTGGAACTGATTGTACAGTACAATTGGCTGATATATTTAGTCAGATGGGCACACCTGGTGCTGATTGGTTGGAACTGACTGTACAGTACAATTGAATGATATATTTAATCAGATGGGCACACCTGGTGCTGATTGGTTGGGACTGACTGTACATTACAATTGACTGATATATTTAATCAGATGGGCACACCTGGTGCCGATTGGTTGGAACTGACTGTACAGTACAATTGGTTGATATATTTAGTAAGATGGACACACCTGGTGCTGATTGGTTGGAATTGACTGTACAGCACAATTGGCTGATATATTTAGTGAGATGGACACACATGGTGCTGATTAATGGGATATGGCTGTACAGTACCTTTGGCTGATATATTTAGTGAGATGGCCACACCTGGTGCTCATTGGTTGTAACTGACTGTACAGTACAATTGGCTGATATATTTAGTGAGATGGGCACACCTGGTGCTCAATGGTTGGAACTGACTGTACAGTACAATTTGCTGATATATTTAGTGAGATACACCTGGTGCTGATTGGTTGGAACTAACTGTACAGTACAATTGGCTGATATATTTAGTGAGATGGGCACACCTGGTGCTGATTAATGGGATATGGCTGTACAGTACCTTTGGCTGATATATTTAGTGAGATGGACACACATGGTGCTGATTAATGGGATATGGCTGTACAGTACCTTTGGCTGATATATTTAGTGAGATGGCCACACCTGGTGCTGATTGGTTGGGACTGACTGTACATTACAATTGACTGATATATTTAATCAGATGGGCACACTTGGTGCTGATTGGTTGGAACTGACTGAACAGTACAATTGGCGAATATATTTAGTGAGATGGGCACACCTGGTGCTGATTGGTTGGAACTGACTGTACAGTACAATTGGCTGATATATTTAGTGAGATGGACACACCTGGTGCTGCTTGTTTGGAACTGGCTGTACAGTACAATTGGCTGATATATTTAGTGAGATGGGCACACCTGGTGCTGATTGGTTGGAACTGACTGCGCAGTACAATTGGCTGATATATTTAATCAGATAGGCACACCTGGTTCTGATTGGTTGGAACTGAATGTACAGTACAATTGGCTGATATATTTAATCAGATGGGCACACAATCTGGTGCTGATTGGTTTGGTTGGAATTGACTGTACATTACAATTGGCTGATATATTTAGTAAGATGGGCACACCTGGTGCTGATTGGTTAGAACTGACTGAACATTATAATTGGCTGATATATTTAGTGAGATGGGCACACCTGGTGTTGATTGGTTGGAACTGACTGTACAGTACAATTGGCTGCTATATTTAGTAAGATGGGCACACCTGTTGCTGATTGGTTGGAACTGACTGTACAGTACAATTGAATGATATATTTAATCAGATGGGCACACCTGGTGCTGATTGGTTGGGACTGACTGTACATTACAATTGACTGATATATTTAGTTAGATGGGCACACCTGGTGCTGATTAGTTGGAACTGACTGTACATTACAATTGACTGAAATATTTAATCAGATGGGCACACCTGGTGCCGATTGGTTGGAACTGACTGTACAGTACAATTGGTTGATATATTTAGTAAGATGGACACACCTGGTGCTGATTGGTTGGAACTGACTGTACAGTACAATTGGCTGATATATTTAGTGAGATGGACACACATGATGCTGATTAATGGGATATGGCTGTACAGTACCTTTGGCTGATATATTTAGTGAGATGGGCACACCTGGTGCTCATTGGTTGTAACTGACTGTACAGTACAATTGGCTGATATATTTAGTGAGATGGGCATACCTGGTGCTCAATGGTTGGAACTGACTGCGCAGTACAATTGGCTGATATATTTAATCAGATAGGCACACCTGGTGCTGATTGGTTGGAACTGACTGTACAGTACAATTGGCTGATATATTTAATCAGATGGGCACACAATCTGGTGCTGATTGGTTTGGTTGGAATTGACTGTACATTGCAATTGGCTGATATATTTAGTAAGATGGGCACACCTGGTGCTGATTGGTTAGAACTGACTGAACATTATAATTGGCTGATATATTTAGTGAGATGGGCACACCTTGTGTTGATTGGTTGGAACTGACTGTACAGTACAATTGGCTGATATATTTAGTAAGATGGGCACACCTGGTGCTGATTGGTTGGAACTGACTGTACAGTACAATTGACTGATATATTTAGTTAGATGGGCACACCTGGTGCTGATTAGTTGGAACTGACTGTACATTACAATTGACTGAAATATTTAATCAGATGGGCACACCTGGTGCCGATTGGTTGGAACTGACTGTACAGTACAATTGGTTGATATATTTAGTAAGATGGACACACCTGGTGCTGATTGGTTGGAACTGACTGTACAGTACAATTGGCTGATATATTTAGTGAGATGGACACACATGGTGCTGATTAATGGGATATGGCTGTACAGTACCTTTGGCTGATATATTTAGTGAGATGGGCACACCTGGTGCTCATTGGTTGTAACTGACTGTACAGTACAATTGGCTGATATATTTAGTGAGATGGGCACACCTGGTGCTCAATGGTTGGAACTGACTGTACAGTACAATTTGCTGATATATTTATTGAGATACACCTGGTGCTGATTGGTTGGAACTAACTGTACAGTACAATTGGCTGATATATTTAGTGAGATGGGCACACCTGGTGCTGATTAATGGGATATGGCTGTACAGTACATTTGGCTGATATATTTAGTGAGATGGGCACACCTGGTGCTGATTGGTTGGAACTGACTGTACAGTACAATTGGCTGATATATTTAGTGAGATGGACACACCTGGTGCTGATTGTTTGGAACTGGCTGTACAGTACAATTGGCTGATATATTTAGTGAGATGGGCACACCTGGTGCTGATTGGTTGGAACTGACTGTACAGTACAATTGGCTGATATATTTAATCAGATGGGCACACAATCTGGTGCTGATTGGTTTGGTTGGAATTGACTGTACATTACAATTGGCTGATATATTTAGTAAGATGGGCACACCTGGTGCTGATTGGTTAGAACTGACTGAACATTATAATTGGCTGATATATTTAGTGAGATGAGCACACCTGGTGCTGATTGGTTGGAACTGACTGTACAGTACAATTGGCTGATATATTTAGTAAGATGGGCACACCTGGTGCTGATTGGTTGGAACTAACTGTACAGTACAATTGGCTGATATATTTAGTGAGATGGGCACACCTGGTGCTGATTGGTTGGAACTGACTTTACAGTACAATTGGCTGATATATTGAAAAAGATGGGCACACCTGGTGCTGATTGGTTGGAACTGATTGTACAGTACAATTGGCTGATATATTTAGTCAGATGGGCACACCTGGTGCTGATTTGTTGGAACTGACTGTACAGTACAATTGGCTCATATATTTAGTGAGATAGGCACACCTGGTGCTGATTGGTTGGAACTGACTGCACAGTACAATTGGCTGATATATTTAATCAGAAAGGTACACCTGGTGCTGATTGGTTGGAACTGACTGTACAGTACAATTGGCTGATATATTTAGTTAGATGGGCACACCTGGTAATAAGATGGGCACACTTGGTGGTGATTGGTTGGAACTGATTTTACAGTACAATTGGCTGATATATTTAGTGAGATGGGCACACATGGTGCTGATTTGTTGGAACTGACTGTACATTACAATTGACTGATATATTTAGTGAGATGGGCACACCTGGTGCTGATTGATTGGAGCTGACTGTACAGTACAATTTGCTGATATATGTAATCAGATGGGCACACCTGGTGCTGATTGTTTGGAACTGGCTGTACAGTACAATTGGCTGATATATTTAGTGAGATGGGCACACCTGGTGCTGATTGGTTGGAACTGACTGTACAGTACAATTGGCTGATATATTTAATCAGATGGGCACACAATCTGGTGCTGATTGGTTTGGTTGGAATTGACTGTACATTACAATTGGCTGATATATTTAGTAAGATGGGCACACCTGGTGCTGATTGGTTAGAACTGACTGAACATTATAATTGGCTGATATATTTAGTGAGATGAGCACACCTGGTGCTGATTGGTTGGAACTGACTTACAGTACAATTGGCTGATATATTTAGTAAGATGGGCACACCTGGTGCTGATTGGTTGGAACTAACTGTACAGTACAATTGGCTGATATATTTAGTGAGATGGGCACACCTGGTGCTGATTGGTTGGAACTGACTTTACAGTACAATTGGCTGATATATTGAAAAAGATGGGCACACCTGGTGCTGATTTGTTGGAACTGATTGTACAGTACAATTGGCTGATATATTTAGTCAGATGGGCACACCTGGTGCTGATTTGTTGGAACTGACTGTACAGTACAATTGGCTCATATATTTAGTGAGATAGGCACACCTGGTGCTGATTGGTTGGAACTGACTGCACAGTACAATTGGCTGATATATTTAATCAGAAAGGTACACCTGGTGCTGATTGGTTGGAACTGACTGTACAGTACAATTGGCTGATATATTTAGTTAGATGGGCACACCTGGTAATAAGATGGGCACACCTGGTGGTGATTGGTTGGAACTGATTTTACAGTACAATTGGCTGATATATTTAGTGAGATGGGCACACATGGTGCTGATTTGTTGGAACTGACTGTACATTACAATTGACTGATATATTTAGTGAGATGGGCACACCTGGTGCTGATTGATTGGAGCTGACTGTACAGTACAATTGGCTGATATATGTAATCAGATGGGCACACCTGGTGCTGATTGGTTGGAACTAAATGTACATTACAATTGGCTGATATATTTAGTGAGATGGGCACACCTGGTGCTGATTGGTTGGAACTAACTGTACAGTACAATTGGCTGATATATTTAATAAGATGGGCACACCTGGTGCTGATTGGTTGGAACTGATTGTACAGTACAATTGGCTGATATATTTAGTCAGATGGGCACACCTGGTGCTGATTGGTTTGGAATTGACTGTACATTACAATTGGCTGATATATTTAATAAGATGGGCACACCTGGTGCTGATTGGTTGGAACTGACTGTATAGTACAATTGGCTGATATATTTAGTGAGATGGGCACACCTGGTGCTGATTGGTTGGAACTGACTGCACATTACAATTGGCTGATATATTTAATCAAATGGGCACACCTGGTGCTGATTGGTTGGAACTAACTGTACAGTACAATTGGCTGATATATTTAGTGAGATGGGCACACCTGGTGTTGATTGGTTGGAACTGACTGCACGGTACAATTGGCTGATATATTTAGTGAGATGGGCACACCTGGTGTTGATTGGTTGGAACTGACTGCACGGTACAATTGGCTGATATATTTAGTGAGATGGGCACACCTGGTGCTGATTGGTTGGAACTAACTGTACAGTACAATTGGCTGATATATTTAGTGAGATGGGCACACCTGGTGTTGATTGGTTGGAACTGACTGCACGGTACAATTGGCTGATATATTTAGTGAGATGGGCACACCTGGTGCTGATTGGTTGTAACTGAGTGCACAGTACAATTGGCTTATATATTTAATCAGATGGGCACACCTGGTGTTGATTGGTTGGAGCTGACTGTAAGGTACAGTTGGCTGATATATTTAATAAGATGGGCACACCTGGTACTGATTGGTTGGAACTAACTGTACAGTACAATTGGCTGATATATTTAGTGAGATGGGCACACCTGGTGTTGATTGGTTGGAACTGACTGCACGGTACAATTGGCTGATATATTTAGTGAGATGGGCACACCTGGTGCTGATTGGTTGGAACTGAGTGCACAGTACAATTGGCTGATATATTTAATCAGATGGGCACACCTGGTGCTAATTGGTTGGATCTGACTGTAAGGTACAATTGGCTGATATATTTAGTGAGATGGGCACACCTGATTGGTTGGAACTGACTGTAGAATATGCTGATAGATTTAGTGAGATGGGCACACCTGGTGCTGATTGGTTGGAACTGACTGCACAGTACAATTGACTGATATATTTTGTGAGATGGGCACACCTGGTGTTGATTGGTTGGAACTGACTGCACGGTACAATTGGCTGATATATTTAGTGAGATGGGCACACCTGGTGTTGATTGGTTGGAACTGACTGTAAGGTACAGTTGGCTGATATATTTAATAAGATGGGCACACCTGGTACTGATTGGTTGGAACTAACTGTACAGTACAATTGGCTGATATATTTAGTGAGATGGGCACACCTGGTGTTGATTGGTTGGAACTGACTGCACGGTACAATTGGCTGATATATTTAGTGAGATGGGCACACCTGGTGCTGATTGGTTGGAACTGAGTGCACAATACAATTGGCTGATATATTTAATCAGATGGGCACACCTGGTGCTGATTGGTTGGATCTGACTGTAAGGTACAATTGGCTGATATATTTAGTGAGATGGGCACACCTGATTGGTTGAAACTGACTGTAGAATATGCTGATAGATTTAGTGAGATGGGCACACCTGGTGCTGATTGGTTGGAACTAACTGTAAGGTACAATTGGCTGATATATTTAGTGAGATAAGCACACCTGGTGTTGATTGGTTGCAACTGACTGTAAAATTGGCTGATATATTTAGTGAGATTGGCAAACCGGGTGCTGATTAGTTGGAACTGACTGCACAGTACAATTGGCTGATATATTTAATCAGATCGGCACACCTGGTGCTGATTGGTTGGAACTAACTGTACAGTACAATTGGCTGATATATTTAGTGAGATGGACACACCTGATTGGTTGGAACTGACATTACTAATGGCTGATATATTTAGGGCACGGTCGTGATGACCAATCTGTCCTCGGTGCTGAAGGACGACAGAGTGTGGGAGAAGCCGCAGCAGTTTTACCCAGGGCACTTCCTAGATGCAGATGGCAGATTTGTGAAACGTGAGGCGTTCATGGTATTTTCTGCAGGTAAGTCCAGTGGGAAAAGCGCAAGTGAATAGAAAATCTTTATGTGCAGGGAAAGAATCCCACAATATATTTTACAACATCTCCCTGCAATTTTACTGTGCAGACATCATAAGCCTAACCCTGCTACATATCTGTATCTAACTGGCCTCAGCAGAGGTGATAAGATAAGGAAGCTCACACCGCAGACATCACAAGCCTAACTCTGCTACATATCTGTCCCTAACTGGCCTCAGCAGAGGTGATAAGATAAGGAAGCGCACACTGCAAGCATCACAAGCCTAACCTTGCTACATACCTGTATCTAACTGGCCTCAGCAGAGGTGATAAGATAAGGAAGTGCACACTGCAGACATCACATGCCTAACCCTGCTACATAGCTGTCCCTAACTGGCCTCAACAGAGGTGATAAGATATGGAAGTGCACACTGCAGACATCACAATCCTAACCCTGCTACATAGCTGTCCTTAACTGGCCTCAACAGAGGTGATAAGATAAGGAAGTGCACACTGCAGACATCACAAGCCTAACCCTGCTACATATTTGTTCCTAAGTGTCCTCTGCAAATGTAATAAGATAATGCAAAAAAAAAAAATTCAAAATAAAAATTGCACAAAAAAAGTTATAATGGCTCAAATATATTGAGGTCTCAGGTGTTGCAATCTTTTTTTTTATTTTTTGTAATTTAGTTTAGTGTATTTAATTATATTTTAGTTGAGATAATTGTAGTTTATTTAATTTATTGATAGTGTAGGTGTATTTGTAACTTAGGTTAGGATTTATTTTACAGGTAAATTGGTAATTATTTTAACTAGGTAGCTATTAAATAGTTATTAACCATTTAATAGCTATTGTACCTAGTTAAAATAAATACCAAGTTACCGGAAAAATAAATATAAACCCTAAAATAGCTACAATATAATTATTAATTATATTGTAGCTATCTTAGGGTTTATTTTATAGGTAAGTATTTAGTTTTAAATAGGAATAATTTACGGCTAGATTTAGAGTTTTGTCGGTAATGACCCGCGTATCTAACGCTGGCTTTTTTTCCCCCGCACCTTTTAAATACCTCTGGTATTGAGAGTTCACAGAAGGGCTGCGTTAGGCTCCAAAAAGGGAGCGTATAGCATATTTACCGCCACTGCAACTCTCAATACCAGCGGTGCTTACGGACGCGGCCAGCTTCAAAAACGTGCTCGTGCACAATTCCCCCATAGAAAACAATGGGGCAGTTTGAGCTGAAAAAAAACCTAACACCTGCAAAAAAGCAGCGTTCAGCTCCTAACGCATCCCCATTGTTTCCTATGGGGAAACACTTCCTAAGTCTGCACCTAACACCCTAACATGTACCCCGAGTCTAAACACCCCTAACCTTACACTTATTAACCCCTAATCTGCCGCCCCCGCTATCGCTGACCCCTGCATATTTTTTAACCCCTAATCTGCCGCTCCGTACACCGCCGCAACCTACGTTATCCCTATGTACCCCTAATCTTCTGCCCCTAACAACGCCGACCCCTATATTATATTTATTAACCCATAATCTGCCACCCCCAACGTCGCCTCCATTTACCTACACTTATTAACCCCTAATCTGCCGACCGGACCTCACCGCTACTATAATAAAGTTATTAACCCCTAATCCGCCTCACTCCCGCCTCAATAACCCTATAATAAATAGTATTAACCCCTAATCTGCCTTCCCTAACATCGCCGACACCTAACTTCAAGTATTAACCCCTAACATGCCGACCGGTCCTCACCGCTACTCTAATAAATCTATTAACCCCTAAAGCTAAGTCTAACCTTAACCCTAACACCCCCCTAAGTTAAATATAATTTAAATCTAACGAAATAAATTAACTCTTATTAAATAAATTATTCCTATTTAAAGCTAAATACTTACCTGTATAATAAACCCTAATATAGCTACAATATAAATAATAATTATATTGTAGCTATTTTAGGATTTATTTTTATTTTACAGGCAACTTTCAATTTATTTTAACTAGGTACAATAGCTATTAAATAGTTATTAACTATTTTTTTTTTTTTTTAGAGTCTTTATTTATATCCAACATAATAAGCGGACAATCAGTAGCAAGGAAAAAACAAAAAAAAACAAAAGTCAAACAAGAACAATCCGCTCTGGGTTTCAAATAAATACATTTTAGGTAATGGACCAGTATTTAAGCGTCATAATAGAAGACATACAATATACATGGCCATAAAAACCTCAGGTGTTTACAGCTTAACACAGAAAAACAAAATAAATATATGACATTCATTGGCTGAGGCTTGCCCAGAAATAAAATAATTTTCCTAAATTGCAATAGTACTCAATTCCTTGTTGGATGATTTTGTATTAGTTTTACCCAAACATAACTGCCCACACATTTTACAACAATCAAAAACAGAACAATACAAGACAATACAGAACAATACAAAACAAAAAAATAATATAGAGAAGAAAGAAGGAAAAACAAAAAAAAAACAACAAAAAAAACCCACACAAATCTTCAGACCCCCGTCACCACCTCCCTAAGAGAACTAGTTCAGTGTTACGTAAAGGATATATCAAACATTCCCTTTCAACAGGGGGAAATGTTTTTAGGAATGCTGACCATTTTAAAAAAAACCTAGAAATATCATTATCATTATCAATGTTAACATTATATTGTTCAAGAATACATTGCTTTTTTAAGCAATTTTTAATTTCAGAGATACTGGGACCAGTGTTCATTTTCCATTTTTTAAAGATAAGGTATCTGACAGCCAGTATAGTTATATTAATCAATTTAATATTAAGCTGCTTATCTTCTGGATTGGAAAAGAGAAAGACTACATTCAAATCAATCAGATTTATCGAGGGGAGACCTAGTACCTTACAAAGCCAAAATTGGACTTTAAACCAAACGTTCCTGATTTTTGGACAAGTCCATAGCATATGCAAGAGATCTGCAGAAGGAAGTGAGCACTTAGGACAGATAGTAAAATTAGTTTTCCCACATCTTGTTCCCTTTTCTGGTGTAAAATATGTCCTATGTAACAACTTAACATGGGATTCTCTCCATGTGGACGAGAGAGTTGTCCGAGCAACCTCTTGAATTGAGATGGAAGGTAATTTAGAATCAACTTCTTTATCTAAGAGTCTAGCCCAGTTACCCGCAATTTTATCAAGATTGATTGTACCTCTATCCGATACCAATATCATATAACATGGGGAGATTGACATAATTAAATTTTTTGCCAAAATGAGCCACTTGTCCAACTGCCCTAGTGACCAATTCCACCCGTGCTCATTTACTAATTTCATGACGTAGTGTCTGGCTTGAAGATAGGCATAGAAGTTTCTATGTGGGAGATTAAATTTCAATCTAAGTGCATCAAATGATTGGATACAACCTTCTTCTGTATCAAGCAGCTGAAAAACATTAATGAGCCCTCGAGTATTCCATTTTGAAAAAATTAAAGAGGGTGAACCGTCCTGAAATTGTGGATTCTCTACCAATGGCAAATATCGAGAAACATGGTATTCTGTTCCAAGCAGATTACATACTTTTTTCCAGGCCAGGATTATGTTATGTATAGTTTTATATCTTCTAATATGAGATGGAATATCGGGCGTGTCCATATGTATAAGTGCCACCGGTACGAAGGGGTGCATGATGCTAATCTCAAGATTAATATTTGTAACATAATTGCACTGAAATAACCAGTCCGCTACAATGCGAATTAGAAAAACATAGTTATATGCCCTCAAATCAGGTAGAGTCAGACCTCCAACTCCTATTGGGAGAGAGAGTTTTGCCAGTGACATTCTGGGCTTCCTATCCTGCCATAAGAAGGATCGAAGATATGAATTAAATAAAGTAATATCCTTTTTCTTCAATAGCAAAGGGATGTTCTGTAGAACATACAGTATTTTAGGTAATAGGATCATTTTGTATACTGCTATGCGTCCAGATAATGAGAGAGGTAGATTCTGCCAGTTCCTGAGGGTTGCTCTAACTTTGTTTAAAACAGGCGGGATATTCAACGAATACCAGGTATCAGGGTTACTAGAGATATTTATACCCAGGTATTTAAACGAGTCCTTCACTATGGAAAAAGGTATATTTGTAGGAGAGTTACTTGTCTGCCTAACCCAAAGAAATTCAGATTTACTTATATTTACCTTATACCCTGAGAAGGATCCAAACTGTTGTATAATAGCCATCAAAATTGGCAAATTCCTGCGTATATTAGCTAAATACAGAAGAATATCGTCCGCATATAATGCTATTCTTAATTCCCGCCCAGCGACTACAATCCCCTCAAGCCTCTGTCTTATCATTAATGCAAGAGGTTCAATAGCGATGTTAAAAAGGAGCGGGGACAGGGGACACCCCTGCCTCATTCCCCTCTGAAGAATTATCTCTGAAGACAAATGACCGTTAACTATTGGTCTAGTAGAGGCCGTATGATATAATTTTTCTATAAAATTCGTGAAATTGCCTTTAAGCCCAAACTTCTCTAAAGATAATAAAAGATGGTCATGATGAATTGAATCAAAGGCCTTTTCGGCATCTATGGCTAATATTGCCAGATCCGCTTCATTTACTCGTCCCATTTGATCAGGGATCGTAGGATTGGAAAAAAAATCTAAGGTTAGCAGAAGTTCCCTTATCTTGGCAGCAGAATTCCTATTTTTCATGAACCCGGCCTGATCTGAATTGACAATAGAAGGAAGAAGGGACTGCAGCCGCTGCGCAAGGATTGTAGTTAACAATTTATAGTCCGTATTCATGAGGGCAATTGGCCTATAAGATTCTATTGCTTTTGGATCTTTTCCCTTCTTTAAAATCAGGGACGTAAATGATGCGGTAAAGCTAGATGTAGGAGCATTACCCTCTATATAAATGTGATTAAATAATGCAGTTAAATATGGTGTTATAATAGCTGGTACCGATCTATAGAATTCATTAGGTATTGCATCCGGTCCCGGAGCTTTATTATATCCCAGCTTATTAATTGCTTTAGCCACTTCTGCTTCAGTAATAGGAGATTCAAGATCTTCAATTGATGATGCTAGTAATGATGGGAATGTGATGCCTGACCAAAACCTCTGGCATTCCAAAGTATCAGAGGGTTTAGCCGAGTAAATAGATTGATAATAATCAAAAACAATTTGAAGAAGGTCCTGTGCAGAGCTGGCTGTTTGCCCCTTTCTATGGAGAACGTCTATTAGCTGGGATCCTAGGTCCTGCTTAACTAATCTAGCTAAGAGTTTTCCCGTCTTATTCCCATATTTGTAGAATTTTGCGGAAAACCGTATATCCTTTTGAGTGGCTTTATATATAAGCAGTGAGTCTCTCGCCTCTAGTGCAGTTATATATTTGGCCCATTTTTGGGGTGTCTTTTCCATTAAGTATAGATTATAAGAATTTGTGACTGCTTGAAGCAGTTCATTCTCACGCTTTTTAAGACTCTTTGTGCACCTGATAGTATAAGACAGAATCTCCCCTCTCATCACTGCTTTGGCCGTTTCCCAGAACAGAGAAGGCCGACTCATGGTCTCTGCATTAAACATAGCGAAGTCCGCAAATTTAGTTTCCAGAAAATTTTTAAACTTAACGTCAGAAGACAAAAACTTAGGATAAGAGAAACGATTATTAGCCTGAGAGGGTGTACCTATTTGAGATACAAAACATATTGGGGCATGGTCAGACACCGCAATAGGCAATATTTGAGCTGATACTTTGTATTTACATAGTCTTTCATCAATCAAAAATAAATCAATCCGGGACAATGACTTACTGTATGTGCTTTTGAAAGACACGTAAAATCCCGCGTATCTGGGTTTTGAAGCCTCCAGATGTCCCTTACTCTCAAGTTGGAAAAGATCCTAGAAAACAACTTTGCCTCAAGATTATCCCTTTTGGTTTTTTTAGAAAACTCCTGCTGCCTCATTCTATCTAATGGGTACTGCGGAGCCATGTTAAAATCGCCAGCTAAAATGAGGAAGCCTTCTGCAGATGTCATAAGCCTGGCCTGCAACGCATCCCAGAAAGATAAATCAAAGACGTTTGGAGCATATACATTACATAACGTATACAGAATACCAGCAATCTTAATTTTCAAAATAATATATCTCCCCTCTTCATCTGACTGACTCTGAATTACCTCATAATTAAATTTTTTCCCCAGAAGAATAGCAACTCCACCTCTGCGACTACGACTAGGTAAAAAAAAACCTCCTTTACCCATTCAGATTTAAGTTTAAGGATTTCTTGTGTTTTCAAATGTGTTTCTTGTAAAAAAGCAATAGAGGAGCCTATTTTTTTAAGATAAGAAATAATCGTTTTTCTCTTAATAGGGGAAGTAAGACCTCCTATATTCCAAGAGACAAATTTAATCCCGTTCATTTTAGACAATCTCTACAACTCGAGACGGGAGGCGGTAGTGGGGGAAGAAGGAAAAAAAAAAAAAGGAGAGAAGGAAGAAAGAAGAGAGAAAAAAAAACAAAAAACCCCAGCACATAAAACATAACAAAACCACGATTATACGCCCCAAACAAGCACAAACAACCAAAAAACATAAACCAGACGTGGAGACCGTCTGGTGCCCTAACCTGAAAAGAACCCATCATGGTGATAAAACAGTGGATCTATTCATACTCAAAAACCAATCTACTGAGCTATGTTGTTTTTAGTAAAAAAGGCTTCTGCGGCTTTGGCAGAGTAAAAAAAATATGAGGTGTTATCATAGACCAATCGAAGCCTAGTAGGATGAACAATTGTTGCACGCAGTCCCTGCTGTATAAGTTTGGTACAAACTGGTGCTAACTCTTTTCTTTTAAAAGCAGTTTCTGCTGCATAATCCTGGAACAACAATATTTTTGTTCCTTCCAGAAGTATGGGCTGACTCTTACGAAAAGCTTGCAAAAAAATCAATTTATCCTGATAGTTCAAGAATTTGGCTAGGATTGGTCTTGGCCTCATATTATTTCTTGAAGGGGATGCTACTCCTAACCTATGTACCCGTTCTATGACAATATCATGATAGGTCTCAGGGGTATTCAGCAGTGTTGGAAGTGTTTTAGTGATCAATTTATTTAGATCTTCGAACTGCTTCCCCTCGGGAACCCCTATTATTCTTAAGTTATTTCGTCTAGCCCGATTTTCCAGGTCTTCTACTTTGTTTTGTAAATTAGAAAGGGCTGAGGAAGTAGCTTCTAATTTAGTGTTTTGAGCTGTGGTAAGATCTTCAAGATCCGATACTCTTTGTTCTACCTCAGAGAATCTCTCTGAGAATTGTTTAATCTCTGTGCTTAGCTGAGCAATATCATATTTTATCTCTGCTTTAAGTGACTCAAACTTAGGCTCAAGGGCCATAGATATATCTGAAACTAGAGACTGTAGGTCAATGGACTCATGAGCACTAAGGGAATCACGTGCGGCCAGCTGTAAGTCGCCAGCCGCCTCAGTGCTAGGCTTAGTTCTTTTATCCCTTTGTCTAGCTGACATGACTGAAGGTGAGGTTTTGGATTGTGAGTGTAAAAACTTATCCATTAACTTGTGAGGAAAGGAAGTGAGGGAGAGCAAACAACAGGAAAAATAATCTAAAGTGATAGAGGGGGGAGAAGGCCCCAGAGGAAAGAAATAAAACAAAAAAAAAGGGAAAGGGATGAGGAAAAGTGCTTTCTTTTTTCTGATTTTTCTTTTCTTTTTCTCCTTTTTTCTTCTACCTTCTTTTATGTGCAAATCAACCGTGAAATAAGATCAGTCCTGCCTGTGACTAAAGGGAATAATCAGTAGATGTCCCTGTGCCTTGGCTACATATACTCACAGCCTAAAATTTATGTGAGCTCCTAGAACAATTGCAGTTTTTCACAATTACATTGATTCTATACAGTCATCAATCTTTTGTAACCTACTAGGTCAATTCTAATTTTGTATATACAACCAGTTTTAACCATCAACATCCTAAGCACATTTTCAAGTACCTTTAAATAAACCTGTATGAGAACAGTAAACCCCGTATTGGTAACAATACATTCAATTCTTAGAGCATTGTGGTACACTATTACACATTTTACAAAAAAAAAACAAGAACATGGGCTTTAGTTCTAGCAACACTTAACCAGCGGTTTCTGACCTAACACAGCCAGATATTATTTTAACCATAAGCTGTCTGACAGGGTATTATCATTCAATACAAAAAAAAAAGAGGAAGAAAAAATGTATTATAAGCCAAGATTTTAGCTTTCAATATCTTGTAGACAGTGTAACACCTAAATGTAACCAAATAAACTTAGCTAGTATATATACAATAGATGTGATATCTTTCTTCCTTTTATAGAAATTAGCTAGGGTAGAAATAGCTTTTCATAGCTTTTTAAGTTTAAACACTTTTACCCCTGTTACCCAATTTTAGCAGCCCAACTAGTCCAGCTTAATTGGATCCAATCCTGTAGAAATAAACATAAGAGCCAGAAGAAATAAAAGTTTATGTAATGTAGATGTGGACCCCTGAGCCCTGTCCTCATCAATCTTCGGCCATCTATTGTAGCTTACGCTCTGTGAATTTCAGAGATGGATTATAAGGCAAACAGGAAGAGAGTACATCAGAAAAAAACGCTCAGAGTTCAGACGATAACCGTCCATTAATAAGCCTGGTCATTCCGGGTAAAGACAAACCACTGTGGGTATTACAAGTAATCTACATTACCCGTCCTGTGTGTTCAGAATTCAGCCGCCAGTTAGAGAGCCTCTGCTACCAGCAGCCCCCCCTCACGCAGCACCGGTGGGAGGGGGAGCGCTTCTCCAAGCCGAGGAAAGCAGCGCAGCCGGAATAGAGAGCGGCACTCCGTGCAACAGGGGCTCCGTTACAAGCACCCCATACAGTATGAGGGCAGCCCCAGGGGGTGTTAGCCTTAACCCCTCTTACCACAACAGAGGGGAAGCGGAGCGATCCAGCGAGCACAGCCTTTTCCCAGGGACTCCAACAGCTCAAACGCCGCTCTCCTTCCGCAGCCCACAGGAAGATGAAACAGGTCCGGCTCCTTGTTGCACTCTCGGGCAGCACAGGGGAAACAGGTAGCAATTCGTTGTTCAGGTATTAAACCACAATACAAGACCATTAGCCTCCGCCTTCCGTCTCTGTATGACCCAGAAAAGAAGTTCCAGGGCGCTGGGCATTTAGACTGCTTTATTTTAGGAGGTATTTATCCCAGCCAGAGACCTCCTTTTAGTATAGGCGGTAGATAGTAGCGACAAAGTCATTTATAAAGGTGTTTAAATTTGGCACCAGGTTTGGGTCCTTTTCAGAGCTGCTTCGCACAGCTATAGTGCAATGGTAAGGCACTATGGAGCTTCCAGCAGCGATGCATATCAGCAATACAAGCTGCCCTCAGCTAGAGGGTTTAGGCATGGTCCTCACCAATAGCTTGTAGGCAGGAGAGATCAGAGCAGGTGCAGCACCTAGTCACACACCTGTGCTCCTCCTCCGGAAGCTCCCCTAGGGCATGCCATCAATTTTGCATTTAATGTACCTTTAAGTGTGAACTAGCCACAAAACCCCCTGTTATTAACTATTTAATAGCTAACTAGCTAAAATAAAGAGAAATTTACCTGTAAAATAAAAACTAATCTAAGTTACAATTACACCTAACACTACACTATACTTTAATAAATTATTCCTATTTAAAACTAATTACTTACCTGTAAAATAAACCCTAAGATAGCTACAATGTAATTAATAATTACATTGTAGCTATTTTAGGATTTATATTTATTTTACAGGTAACTTTGTATTTATTTTAGCTAGTTAGAATAGTTATTAAATAGTTATTAACTATTTAATAACTACCTAGCTAAAAGAAATACAAAATTACCTGTAAAATAAATCCTAACCTAAGTTACAATTAAACCTAACACTACACTATCATTAAATTAATTAAATAAATTAACTACAAATAACGACAATTAAATTCAATTACATAAACTAACTAAAGTACAAAAAATAAAAAAAGCTAAGTTACAAAAAATAAAAAAAATAAGTTACAAACATTTTAAAAATATTACAACAATTTTAAGCTAATTACACCTAATCTAAGCCCCCTAATAAAATAACAAAGCCCCCCAAAATAAAAAAAATGCCCTACCCTATTCTAAATTTAAAAAGTTCAAAGCTCTTTTACCTTACCAGCCCTTAAAAGGGCCTTTTGCGGGGCATGCCCCAAAGAAAACTGCTCTTTTGCCTGTAAAAGAAAAATACAACCCTCCCAACATTAAAACCCACCACTCACATACCCCTAATCTAACCCAAACCCCCCTTAAATAAACCTAACACTACCCCCCTGAAGATCATCCTACCTTGAGTTGTCTTCAGCCAGCCGACCCACCGATGGAACTGAAGAGGAGATCCGGAGCTGCAGAAGTGATCCTCCAAGGGGTGCTGAAGAAGTCTTCCATCCGATGAAGTGATCCTCCAGGCGGCGCAGAAGAAGTCTTCCATCCGGGCGACGTCATCTTCCAAGCGGCGCTGAAGAAGTCTTCCATCCGGGCGATGTCATCTTCCAAGAGGGGTCTTCAATCTTCTTCTTCAGGATCCATCTTCATTCCGCCGACGCGGAACATCCTTCTTCCCCGACGGACGACCGACGAATGAAGGCTCCTTTAAGGGATGTCATCCAAGATGGCGTCCCTCGAATTCCGATTGGCTGATAGGATTCTATCAGCCAATCGGAATTAAGGTAGGAAAATTCTGATTGGCTGATGGAATCAGCCAATCAGATTCAAGTTCAATCCGATTGGCGGATCCAATCAGCCAATCAGATTGAGCTCGCATTCTATTGGCTGTTCCGATCAGCCAATAGAATGCGAGCTCAATCTGATTGGCTGATTGGATCAGCCAATCGGATTGAACTTGAATCTGATTGGCTGATTCAATCAGCCAATCAGATTTTTCCTACCTTAATTCCGATTGGCTGATAGAATCCTATCAGCCAATCGGAATTCGAGGGATGCCATCTTGGATGACATCCCTTAAAGGAGCCTTCATTCGTCGGTAGTCCGTCGGGGAAGAAGGATGTTCCGCGTCGGCGGAATGAAGATGGATCCTGAAGAAGAAGATTGAAGACCCCTCTTGGAAGATGACATCGCCCGGATGGAAGACTTCTTCAGCGCCGCTTGGAAGATGACGTCGCCCGGATGGAAGACTTCTTCTGCGCCGCCTGGAGGATCACTTCATCGGATGGAAGACTTCTTCAGCACCCCTTGGAGGATCACTTCTGCCGCTCCGGATCTCCTCTTCAGTTCCATCGGTGGGTCGGCTGGCTGAAGACAACTCACGGTAGGATGATCTTCAGGGGGGTAGTGTTAGGTTTATTTAAGGGGGGTTTGGGTTAGATTAGGGGTATGTGAGTGGTGGGTTTTAATGTTGGGAGGGTTGTATTTTTCTTTTACAGGCAAAAGAGCAGTTTTCTTTGGGGCATTCCCCGCAAAAGGCCCTTTTAAGGGCTGGTAAGGTAAAAGAGCTTTGAACTTTTTTAATTTAGAATAGGGTAGGGCATTTTTTTATTTTGAGGGGCTTTGTTATTTTATTAGGGGGCTTAGATTAGGTGTAATTAGCTTAAAATTGTTGTAATATTTTTAAAATGTTTGTAACTTATTTTTTTTATTTTTTGTAACTTAGCTTTTTTTATTTTTTGTACTTTAGTTAGTTTATGTAATTGTATTTAATTGTCGTTATTTGTAGTTAATTTATTTAATTAATTTAATGATAGTGTAGTGTTAGGTTTAATTGTAACTTAGGTTAGGATTTATTTTACAGGTAATTTTGTATTTCTTTTAGCTAGGTAGTTATTAAATAGTTAATAACTATTTAATAACTATTCTAACTAGCTAAAATAAATACAAAGTTACCTGTAAAATAAATATAAATCCTAAAATAGCTACAATGTAATTATTAATTACATTGTAGCTATCTTAGGGTTTATTTTACAGGTAATTTCTTTTAGCTAGGTATTATTTTGGGGGGCTTTTTTATTTTATTAGGGGGCTTAGATTAGGTGTAATTAGTTTAAACTTCTTGTAATTTCTTTTTTATTTTCTGTAATTTAGTGGGTTTTTTTTGTGTAATATAGTTTAGTTTATTTAATTGTATTTTATTTTAGCTAATTGTAGGTAATTTATTTAATTAATTTATTGATAGTGTAGTGTTAGGTGTATTTGTATTTTACAGGTAATTTTGTAATTATTTTAACTAGGTAGCTATTAAATAGTTATTAACTATTTAATAGCTATTGTACCTAGTTAAAATAAATACAAAGTTACCTGTAAAATTAATATAAATCCTAAAATAGCTACAATGTAATTATTAATTACATTGTAGCTATCTTAGGGTTTATTTTACAGATACGTATTTAGTTTTAAATAGGAATAATGTATTAAAGTATAGTGTAGTGTTAGGTGTAATTGTAACTTAGGTTAGTTTTTATTTTACAGGTAAATTTCTCTTTATTTTAGCTAGGTAGCTATTAAATAGTTAATAACTATTTAATAGCTATTGTACCTAGTTAAAATAAATTGAAAGTTGCCTGTAAAATAAACATAAATCCTAAGATAGCTACAATATAATTATTATTTATATTGTAGCTATATTAGGGTTTATTTTACAGGTAAGTATTTAGCTTTAAATAGGAATAATTTATTTAATAAGAGTTAATTTATTTCGTTAGATTTAAATTATATTTAACTTAGGGGGGTGTTAGGGTTAGGGTTAGACTTAGCTTTAGGGGTTAATAAATTTATTAGAGTAGCGGTGAGGTCCGGTCGGCATATTAGGGGTTAATACTTGAAGTTAGGTGTCAGCGATGTTAGGAAGGGCAGATTAGGGGTTAATACTATTTATTATAGGGTTATTGAGGCGGGAGTGAGGCGGTTCAGGGGTTAATAACTTTATTATAGTAGCGGTGAGGTCCGGTCGGCAGATTAGGGGTTAATAATTGTAGGTAGGGGGAGGCGACGTTGGGGGCGGCAGATTAGGGGTTAATAAATATAATATAGGGGTCGGCGGTGTTAGGGGCAGCAGATTAGGGGTACATAGGGATAACGTAGGTGGCGGCGGTGTGCGGTTGGCAGATTAGAGGTTAAAAATTTTTAATAGAGTGGCGGCGATGTAGGGGGGCCTTGGTTTAGGGGTACATAGGTAGTTTATGGGTGTTAGTGTACATTAGGGCACAGTAGTTAAGAGCTTTATGAACCGGCGTTAGCCCAGAAAGCTCTTAACTACTGACTTTTTTCTGCGGCTGGAGTCTTGTCGTTAGATTTCTAACGCTCACTTCAGCCAAGACTCCAAATACCAGCGTTAGAAAGATCCCATTGAAAAGATAGGATACGCAAATGGCGTAGGGGGATCTGCGGTATGGAAAAGTCGTGGCTGGAAAGTGAGCATTAGACCCTTTCCTGACTTACTCTAAATACCAGCGGTAGCCCAAAACCCTAACGCCAAACTCTAAATCTAGCCGATAGTTAATATTATTAATATTATTTAGATTTATTTTAATAATAATTAAGTTAGGGGTGTTAGAGTTAGATAGGGTTAATATAGTTAATATAGGTGGCGGCTGTGTAGGGGGGGTCAGATTAGGGGTTAATATATTTAATATAGGTTGCGGCGGTGTAGGGGGGTCAGATTAGGCGTTAATATATTTAATATAGGTGGCGGCGGTGTAGGGGGATTAGATTACAGGTAAAAGAGCTGATTACTTTGGGACAATGCCCCGCAAGAGGCCCTTTTAAGGGCTGGTAATAGAGCTGGTTACGTTGGGGCAATGCCCCGCAAAAGGCCCTTTTCAGGGCTATTTGTAATTTAGTTTAGGGTAGGGACGTTTTAGTATTTTAGGGGGTGATACATTTATTATAGGTGGCAGCGGTGTAGGGGGATTAGATTAGGGGTTAATCCATTTAATATAGGTGGCGGCGGTGTAGAAGGATTAGATTAGAGGTTAATACATTTATTATAGGTGGCGGCGGTGTAGGGGGATTAGATTAGGGGTTAATACATTTAATATAGGTGGCGGCGGTGTAAGGGTGTCAGATTAGGGGGTAATATAGTTAATGTAGTTGGCGGCGGGGTAGGGGGATTAGATTAGGGGTTAATATAGTTAAAATAGGTGGCGGCGGTGTAGGGGGATCATATTAGGGGGTAATATAGTTAATGTAGGTGGCGGCAGGGTAGGGGGCTCACATTAGGGGGTAATATAGTTAAAATAGGTGGGGGCGGTGTAGGGGGGTCAGATTAGGGGGTAATATAGATAATGTAGCTGGCGGCGGGGTCCGGAAGCGGCGGTTTAGGGGTTAATACATTTATTGTTAGGAGTGAGAGGGGGGATTGCGGATAGAGGGGTATACGTGTCGGGCTATGTTTGGGAGGCGTGTTAGACAGTTACGGGAGATTTTATATTTTAGTCAGTTTTTGTAGACGGCGGCAGTTTCTAACGTGCTGTAAGTCACTGGCAACTCCAGAAATTTGTACTTACGCAGATTTGTGGACATCGCTAGTTTGTCAGACTTACGGCACTTTAGCATCTGACGGCGCCGTATATGGGATAGCTCGAGTTGTGAGCTGAAACTACGTATATCAGATCGTGCCCCTAGTCTGTGCAATATTTGCCCAGTCTTCTTTGCAGAACTGCTCCAGTTCTGTTATGTTTGATGGTGACCGTTTGTGGACTGCAGTCTTCAAGTCATGCCACAGATATTCAATGGTGTTTAAGTCTGGGCTCTGACTAGGCCATGCAAGGACATTTACCATTTTCTCCGTCAACCACTGTGTGGTTATTTTTGCTGTGCGCTTTGTGTCATTGTCATGTTGGAAAGTAAACCTTCTTCCCATTGACAACTTCAGACAGAGGGCAGTAGATTTTCCTCAAGAATTTGATGGTATTTTGCCCCATCCATTATTCCTTCTATCCTGACAAGTGATCCAGTGCCTGCTGCAGAGAAACACCCCCATAACAGGATATTACCACCTCCATGATTTACTCTACGTATGGTGTTATTTGGATGGTGAGCTGTATTGGATTTCCTCCAGACATATAATTTGGTGTTGAGGCCAAATAATTTAATTTTAGTCTCATCTGCCCATAACACCTTTTCTATCATGTAATTGGCAAGAGTTCATGAGCTAGTGACGTATGGGATATACAATCCTACCAGGAGGGGCAAAGTTTCCCAAGCTTCAAAATGCCTATAAATACACCCCTCACCACACCCACAATTCAGTTTTACAAACTATCGGCTAGATTATGAGTTGTGCGTTAGGGTAAAAAAGCAGTGTTAAGAGGTCCTAACGCTGCTTTTTTACACCCGCTGCTATTACGAGTCTTGCAGGTATAGGTGTACCGCACACTTTTTTGGCCTTACCGCAAACCAACTTACGTACATTTTGTAAAGGCTTTTTTCAATGGGACTTCCATAGCGCCGGTATTATGAGTTTGTCCTGGGAGGCCAAAAAGTGAGCGGTACACCCTCTACTGCCAAGATTCCTAACGCAATTTAAAGTCAATAGTTATGAGTTTTACGCTACAAAGCTGTAGCATAAAACTCATAACTAAAGTGCTAAAAAGTACACTAACACCCATAAACTACCTATTAACCCCTAAACCGAGGCCCTCCCGCATCGCAAACACTATAATAAAATTTTTAACCCCTAATCTGCTGTCCCTAGCATCGCCGCCACCTACGTACATTTATTAACCCCTAATCTGCCGCCCCAACGTCGCCGCCACTATACTAAAGTTATTAAACCCTAAGTCTAACCCTAACCCTAACACCCCCTAACTTAAATATAATTAAAATAAATCTAAATAAAATCTACTATTATTACCTAAATTATTCCTATTTAAAACTAAATACTTACCTGTAAAATAAACCCTAAGCTAGCTACAATATAACTAATAGTTACATTGTAGCTAGCTTAGGGTTTATTTTTATTTTACAGGCAAGTTTGTATTTATTTTAACTAGGTAGAATAGTTACTAAATAGTTATTAACTATTTAATAACTACCTAGCTAAAATAAATACAAATTTACCTGTAAAATAAAACCTAACCTAAGTTACACTAACACCTAATACTACACTACAATTAAATAACTTACCTAAATTAAATACAATTAAATAAATTAAATACAATTAAATAAATTAAATACAATTAGCTAAACTACAAAAACTAACAAACACTAAATTACAGAAAATAAAAACAAATTACAAGATATTTAAACTAATTACACCTAATCTAAGAGCCCTATCAAAATAAAAAAAAGCCCCCCCAAAATAAAAAAACCCTAGCCTAAACTAAACTATCAATAGCCCTTAAAAGGGCCTTTTGCGGGGCATTGCCCCAAAGAAATTGTCTCTTTTACCCCCCAACAGTAAAACCCACCACCTACACAACCAACCCCCCAAATAAAACCCTAACTAATAAAACCTAAGCTCCCCATTGCCCTGAAAAGGGCATTTGGATGGGCATTGCCCTTAAAAGGACATTTAGTTCTATTGCAGCCCCCCCCCCCACCCAATACACCCTTAAAAAATCCTTACACTAACCCCCGATTCACTTACCGGGAGAAGTCTTCATCCAAGCGGCAAGATGTCCTCAACGAAGCCGGCAGAAGTGGTCCTCCAGACGGGCAGAAGTGGTCCTCCAGAAGGGCAGAAGTCTTCATCCAGACAGCATCTTCTATCTTCATCCATCCGGCGCGGAGAGGCTCCATCTTCAAGACATCCGTGCGGAGCATCCTCTTCCAACGACGTCTTCTTGCTGAATGAAGGTACCTTTAAATGACGTCATCCAAGATGGTGTCCCTTAGATTCCGATTGGCTGATAGAATTCTATCAGCCAATCAGAATAAAGGTTGAAAAAATCTTATTGGCTGATGCAATCAGACTTAGGTTTAGGGGTTAATAAATTTAGTATAGTGGCGGCGACGTTGGGGGTGGCAGATTAGGGGTTAATAAGTATAATGTATGTGGTGGCGCTGTCCAGAGCGTCAGATTAGGGGTTAATAAATATAATGTAGGTGTCGGCGATGTCGGGGGTGGCAGATTACGGGTTAATAAGTGTACGATTAGGGGTGTTTAGACTCTGGGTTCATGTTAGGGTGTTAGGTGTAAACATAAAATGTGTTTCCCTATAGGAATAAATGGGGCTATGTTACTGAGTTTTACGCTGCTTTTTTGCAGGTGTTAGACTTTTTCTCAGCTGGCTCTCCCCATTAATGTCTATGGGGAAATTGTGCACGAGCATGTATAACCAGCTCACCGCTCACTTAAGCAGCGCTGGTATTGGAGTGCAGTGTGGAGCACAATTTTACTCTACGCTCACTTCTTGCCTGTTAACGCTGGGTTGATAAAAACCCGTAATACCAGTGCTCTAGGTAAGTGAGCGGTGAGAATAAACTGCAAGCTAGCACCGCACCCCTGTTACTGCACAACTCGTAATATAGGCGTTTGCCTCCTATGGAGGGGATGAAGTAAGTTTGTGTTAAGATTTCTACGTTGATATGCGCTTCTCAGCATTTTGAAGCCCGATTCCTCTCAGAGTACAGTGAATGTCAGAGGGACGTGAAGGGAGTATCACTTATTGAATACAATGATTTCCCTAACGGGGGTCTATTTCATAGGTTCTCTGTTATCGGTCGTAGAGATTCATCTCCTACCTCCCTTTTCAGATCAACGATATACTCTCATATACCATTACCTCTACTGATAACCGTTTCAGTACTGGTTTGGCTATCTGCTATATGTGGATGGGTGTCTTTTGGTAAGTATGTTTTCATTACTTAAGACACTCTCAGCTATGGTTTGGCACTTCATGTATTTATATAAAGTTCTAAATATATGTATTGTACTTATATTTGCCATGATTCAGGTTTTTAGTATATTTCCTTTTTGCAGACTGTCAGTTTTGTATCTGGGAAATGTATTTTTTAGGAAAATTTCGCCTAGATTTATAGTTCTGCATTAGCCGTCCAAACCAGCGTTAGGGGGTCCTAACGCTGGTTTTGGCCGCCCGCTGGTATTTAGAGTCAGTCAGGAAAGGGTCTAACGCTCACTTTCCAGCCACGACTTTTCCATACCGCAGATCCCCTTACGTCAATTGTGTATCCTATCTTTTCAATGGGATCTTTCTAATGCTGGTATTTAGAGTCTTGGCTGAAGTGAGCGTTAGAAATCTAATGACAAGACTCCAGCCACAGAGAAAAGCCAGGAGTTAAGAGCTTTCTGGACTAATGCCGGTTCATAAAGCTCTTAACTACTGTGCTCTAAAGTACACTAACACCCATAAACTACCTATGTACCCCTAAACTGAGGTCCCCCCACATCGCCGCCACTCTAATAAAAATTTTTAACCCCTAATCTGCCGACCACACACCGCCACAACCTACATTATCCCTATGTACCCCTAATCTGCTGCCCCTAACATCGCCGACCCCTATATTATATTTATTACCCCCTAATCTGCCCCCCCCCAATGTCGTTGCTACCTACCTACACTTATAAACCCCTAATCTGCCGACCGGAACTCTAATAAATTTATTAACCCCTAAACAGCCTCACTCTCGCCTCGCAAACCCTATAATAAATTTTATTAACCCCTAATCTGCCCTCCCTAACATCGCCGACACCTAACTTCAAGTATTAACCCCTAATCTGCCGACCGGACCTCGCCGCTACTCTAATAAATGTATTTACCCCTAAAGCTAAGTTTAACCCTAACACTAACACCCCCCTAAGTTAAATATAATTTTTATTTATGAAATAAATTAAATATTATTAACTAAAGTCTTCCTATTTAAAGCTAAATACTTACCTGTAAAATAAACCCTAATATAGCTACAATATAACGAATAATTATATTGTAGCTATTTTAGGATTTATATTTATTTTACAAGCAACTTTGTATTTATTTTAACCAGGTGCAATAGCTATTAAATAGTTATTTACTATTTAATAGCTACCTAGTTAAAATAATTACTAAATTACCTGTAAAATAAATCCTAACCTAAGTTACAATTAAACCTAACACTACACTATCAATAAATTAAAGGGACATAATACTCATATGCTAAATCACTTGAAATTGATGCAGTATAGCTGCAAAAAGCTGACAGGAAAATATCACCTGAGCATCTCTATGTAAAAAAGGAAGATATTTTACCTCACAATCTCCTCAGCTCAGCAGAGTAAGTTCTGTGTAAAAAGTTATACTTCACCTGCTCCCAGCTGCAGGTAAAAATAAAAAAAAATGAAGAAATGAACAGCAGCCAATCAGCATCAGCATTGCTGAGGTCATGAACTCTTACTGTGATCTCATGAGATTTGACATAACGCTCATGAGATTTCATAGTAAGCTTCCTTTACCTGATTGGTGAAATAATATGAGAGTGCACGATGCTAGTCCCTTCAGATTTCCCAGGACAGACACACTAAAATGCTGCTTAGAAATCCTTTACAATGGGAGGTGGCTACTGAGGAACTTTTGAGGTAAAATATCTTTCTTTTTTACATAGAGATGTTCAGGTGATATTTTCTAGTCAGCTTTTTACAGCTATGCTGCATCACTTTCAAGTGTTTAAACATTTGGGTATTATGGCCCTTTAATTAACTAAACTATCTACAATTATCTACAATTAAATCAACTAAACTAAATTACAAAAAAAACAAACACTAAATTACAAAAATTAAAAAAAGATTACAAGAATTTTAAACTAATTACACCTACTCTAAGCCCCCTAAAAAAATAACAAAGCCCCCCAAAATAAAAAAATTCCCTACCCTATTCTAAAATAAAATGTTAACAGCTCTTTTACCTTACCAAGCCCTTAAAAGGGCCTTTTGCGGGGCATGCCCCAAAGAAAGCAACTCTTTTGCATTTAAATAAACATACAATACCCCCCCCAACATTACAACCCACCACCCACATACCCCTAATCTAACCCAAACGCCCCTTAAAAAACCTAACACTAAGCCCCTGAAGATCTCCCTACCTTATATTCACCACGCTGGGTATCACCGATCCATCCAGAAGAGGATCCGAAGTCTTCATCCTATCCGGCAAGAAGAGGACATCTGGACCGGTAGACATCTTCATCCAGATGGCATATTCTATCTTCTTCCATCCGGCGCGGAGCGGGACCATCTTGAAGCAGCCGACGAGGATCCATCCTCTTCTTCCGGCAACTCCCGACGAATGAAGGTTCCTTCAGGACAGCCAATAGAATGCGAGCTCAATCTGATTGGCTGATTGGCTCAGTCAATCGGATTGAACTTGAATCTGATTGGCTGATTCAATCAGCTAATCAGATTTTTCCTACCTTAATACCGATTGGCTGATAGAATCCTATCAGCCAATTGGAATTCGAGGGACGCCATCTTGGATGACGTCACTTAAAGGAACCTTCATTCGCCGGAAGTCGTCGGAAGAAGAGGATGGATCCGCGTAGGCTGCTTCAAGATGGTCCCGCTCCGCGCCGGATGGAAGAAGATAGAAGATGCCGCCTAGATGAAGATGTCTACCGGTCCGGATGTCCTCTTCTTGCCGGATAGGATGAAGACTTCGGACCCTCTTCTGGACGGATCGGTGATACCCGGCGGGGTGAAGATAAGGTAGGGAGATCTTCAGGGGCTTAGTGTTAGGTTTTTTAAGGGGTGTTTGGGTTAGATTAGGGGTATGTGGGTGGTGGGTTGTAATGTTGGGGGGGTATTGTATGTTTATTTAAATGCAAAAGCTGTTTTCTTTGGGGCATGCCCTGCAAAAGGCCCTTTTAAGGGCTGGTAAGATAAAAGAGCTGTTAACTTTTTATTTTAGAATAGGGTAGGGAATTTTTTTATTTTGGGGGGCTTTGTTCTTTTTTTAGGGGGCTTAGAGTAGGTGTAATTAGTTTAAAATTCTTGTAATCTATTTTTATTTTTTGTAATTTAGTGTTTGTTTTTGTAATTTAGTTTAGTGTATTTAATTGTAGATAATTGTAGGTAGTTTATTTAATTAATTTATTGATAGTGTAGTGTTAGGTTTAATTGTAACTTAGGATAGGATTTATTTTACAGGTAATTTTGTAATTATTTTAACTAGGTAGCTATTAAATAGTTATTAACTATTTAATTGCTATTGTACCTGGTTAAAATAAATACAAAGTTGCCTGTAAAATAAATTTAAATGCTAAAATAGCTACAATATAATTATTATTTATATTGTAGCTATATTAGGGTTTATTTTACAGGTAAATATTTAGCTTTAAATAGGATTAATTTATTTAATAAAATTTATGTTATTTCGTTAGATTTAAATTATATTTAACTTAGGGGGGTGTTAGTGTTAGGGTTAGACTTAGCTTTAGGGGTTAATACATTTATTATAGCAGTGGTGAGGTCCGGTCGGCAGATTAGGGGTTAATACTTGAAGTTAGGTGTCAGCGATGTTAGGGAGGGCAGAATAGGGGTTAATAAAATTTATTATAGGGTTTTTGAGGCGGGAGTGAGTTAATACATTTATTATAGTGGCGTTGAGGTCCGGTCGGCAGATTAGGGGTTAATAAGTGTAGGAAGGTAGTGGCGACGTTGGGGGGGGGCAGATTAGGGGTTAATAAATATAATATAGGGGTCGGCGATGTTAGGGGCAGCAGATTAGGGGTACATAGGGATAATGTAGGTTCCGGCGGTGTACGGAGCGGCAGATTAGGGGTTAAAAATAATATGCAGGGGTCAGCGATAGCGGGGGCGGCATATTAGGGGTTAATAAGTGTAAGGTTAGGGGTGTTTAGACTTGGGGTTCATGTTAGGGTGTTAGGTGCAGACTTAGGAAGTGTTTCCCCGTAAGAAACAATGGGGCTGCGTTAGGAGCTGAACGCTGCTTTTTTGCAGGTGTTAGGTTTTTTTCCAGCTCAAACTGCCCCATTGTTTCCTATGGGGGAATCGCGCACGAGCAAGTTTTTGAAGCTGGCAGCGTCCGTAAGCAACGCTGGTATTGAGAGTTGCAGTGGCGGAAAATATGCCTGTACGCTCCCTTTTTGGAGCCTAACGCAGCCCTTCAGAGAACTCTCAATACCGGCATTGTTTAAAAAGGTGCGGGGGGAAAAGACACGCGTAGCTAACGCACCCCTTCTAACGCAAAACTCTAAATCTAGGCATTTATTTCTTACCTGGGGTTTAGTTCCTTTTTTCAATTTGACTGTCTTTTAAATTCGCGGGCAGAATTAGGCTCGTGAGGGCGCAAAATGCCAAAGTTTATTGCGTCATTCTTGGAGCGAGATTTTTTTGGTACGAAGTTACGTTCATTGACGCAAATTCATCATTTCCTTCGTCTTAGTTGATGCCGAGTCTTTCACAAGGTTGCGTCATCTGTGACGCGAGTGTGTCATTTCCGGACGTTATTGGCGCCAAAAATAAATAAATAAATAAAAAAATAATATATTTTTCTGTTTGTGTGCGTCATACTTGGCGCCAAATATTTTCATTATTTAAGACCCCATTCCTATATGCCTCTTGCCTTTTTCTCTATCAGAGGGCTATGCTGTTTGCATTTTTTCCCATTCCTGAAACTGCCATATAAGGAAATTGATCATTTTGCTTTATATGTTGTTTTTTTCTCTTACATTTGCAAGATGTCTCAATCTGATCCTGTCTCAGAAATCACTGTTGGAACCCTGCTGCATGATAACAGTTCTACCAAAGCTAAGTGCATTTGTTGTAAATTTGTGGAGGTTATTTCTCCAGCTGTGGTTTGTAATAGTTGTCATGATAAACATTTACATGCAGAGAATGTATCCATCAGTAGTAGTTCATTACCTGTTGCTGTTCCCTCAACATCAAATGCACAATATATACCTGTAAATTTAAAATAAATTATTTCTGATTCTATTCAGAAGGCTTTGTCTGCCATCTCGCCTTCTAATAAACGTAAAAGGTCTTTTTAAACTTCTCATAAAGTTGATGAAATTTGACATGACTGACAACATACTGAATTACCCTGCTCTTATGATGATCTATCTGGTTCAGAAGATCCTACCTCAGATATTGACACTGACAAATCTTTTTTTTTTATTTAAAATGGAGTATATTCATTCTTTCTTAAAAGAAGTGTTGATTACATTGGATATGGAGGAAACTAGTCCTCTTGATATTAAAACTAGTAAACATTTAAATTCTGTTTATAAGCCTCCTGTGGTTATTCCAGATTTTTTTCCAGTTCCTGATGCTATTTCTGATATGATTTCTAAGGAATGGAATTGGCCTGGTACTTCTTTTATTCCTTCTTCAAGGTTTAAAAAAATGTATCCTTTGCCAGCAGTTGCTTTAGAGTTTTGGGAAAAGATCCCAAAAGTTGATGGGGCTATCTCTACTCTTGCTAAACATACTACTATTCCTACGGAAGATAGTACTTCTTTTAAAGATCCTTTAGATAGGAAACTTGAATCTTATCTAAGGAAAGCCTATTTATATTCAGGTCATTTTCTCAGGCCTGCAATTTCTTTGGCTGATGTTGCAGCTGCTTCAACTTTTTGGTTGGAGACTTTAGCGCGCAACAAGTATTGGATCCTGAATTGTCTAGCATTGTTAACTTGATTCAACATGCTAATAATTTTATTTGTGATGCCATTTTTATATCATCAAAACTGATGTTAAGTCTATCAGGCCCATTTATCAAGCTCCGTATGGAGCTTGACGGGCCGTGTTTCTGGCGAGTCTTCAGACTCGCCAGAAACACAACTTATGAAGCAGCGGTCTAAAGACCGCTGCTCTATAACCCTGTCCGCCTGCTCTTTAGCTATTTTAGCTAGAAGAGCTTTGTGGCTTAAATCTTGGAATGCTGACATGACTTCTAAGTTCAGATTGCTATCTCTTTCTTTCCAAGGTAATAAGTTATTTGGTTCTCAGTCGGATTCAATAATTTCAACTGTCACTGGGAGGAAGGGCGTTTTTTTGCCTCAGGATGAAAGACCTAAGGGTAAATCTAAAGCTTTTAACCATTTTCGTTCCTTTCGACAAAATAAGGAACAGAGACCTAATCCTTCCCCCAAGGAATCTGTTTCCAATTGGAAGCCTTCCTCAAATTAGAATAAATCCAAGCCATTTATGAGATCAAAGCCAGCCCCCAAGTCCGCATGAAGGTGCTGCCCTCATTCCAGCTCAGCAGGTAGGGGGCAGATTAACGGCTAGATTTAGAGTTTTGTCGGTAATGACCCGCGTAGCTAACGCTGCCTTTTTTCTGGCCGCACCTTTAAAATAACTCTGGTATTGAGAGTCCACAGAATGGCTGCGTTAGGCTCCAAAAAAGGAGCGTACAGCATATTTAACGCCACTGCAACTCTCGATACCAGAGTTGCTTACGGAAGCGGCCAGCTTCAAAAACGTGCTTGTGCACGATTCCCCCATAGGAAACAATGGGGCTGTTTGAGCTGAAAAAAAACCTAACACCTGCAAAAAAGCCGCGTTCAGCTCCTAACGCAGCCCCATTGTTTGCTATGGGGAAACACTTCCTACGTCTGCACCTAACACTCTAACATGTACCCCGAGTCTAAACACCCCTAACCTTACACTTATTAACCCCTATTCTGCCGCCCCCGCTATCGCTGACCCCTGTATATTATTTTTAACCCCTAATCTGCTGCTCCGTAAACCGCCGCTACTTACATTATCCCTATGTACCCCTAATCTGCTGCCCCTAACACCGCCGACCCCTATATTATATCTATTAACCCCTAATCTGCCCCCCACAACGTCGCCTCCACCTGCCTACACTTATTAACCCCTAATCTGCCGAGCGGACTGCACCGCTATTATTATAAAGTTATTAACCCCTAATCCGCCTCTCTAACCCTATAATAAATAGTATTAACCCCTAATCTGTCCTCCCTAACATCGCCGACACCTAACTTCAATTATTAACCCCTAATCTGCCGACTGGAGAGCACCGCTATTCTAATAAATGTATTAACCCCTAAAGCTAAGTCTAACCCTAACACTAACACCCCCTAAATTAAATATAATTTTAATCTAACGAAATTAATTAACTCTTCTTAAATAAATTATTCCTATTTAAAGCTAAATACTTACCTGTAAAATAAATCCTAATATAGCTACAATATAAATTATAATTATATTATAGCTATTTTAGGATTAATATTTATTTTACAGGTAACTTTGTATTTATTTTAACCAGGTACAATAGCTATTAAATAGTTAAGAACTATTTAATAGCTAAAATAGTTAAAATAATTACAAATTTACCTGTAAAATAAATCCTAACCTAAGTTACAATTAAACCTAACACTACACTATCAATAAATAAATTAAATAAAATACCTATAATTATCTACAATTAAACCTAACACTACACTATCAATAAATAAACTAAATACAATTCCTACAAATAAATACAATGAAATAAACTAAATAAGTACAAAAAATAAAAAAGAACTAAGTTACAAAAAATAAAAAAATATTTACAAACATTAGAAAAATATTACAACAATTTTAAACTAATTACACCTACTCTAAGCCCCCTAATAAAATAACAAAGCCCCCCAAAATAAAAAATGCCCTACCCTATTCTAAATTACAAAAGTTCAAAGCTTTTTTACCTTACCAGCCCTGAACAGGGCCCTTTGCGGGGCATGCCCCAAAGAATTCAGCTCTTTTGCCTGTAAAAAAAAAATACACTACCCCCCCCCAACATTACAACCCACCACCCACATACCCCTAATCTAACCCAAACCCCCCTTAAATAAACCTAACACTAAGCCCCTGAAGATCTTCCTACCTTATCTTCACCTCACCGGGTATCACCGATCGGTCCTGGCTCCAAATTCTTCATCTAAGCCCAAGCGGGGGCTAGACATCCATCATCTGTAATTTAGAATAGGGTAGGGCATTTTTTATTTTGGGGGGCTTTGTTATTTTATTAGGGGGCTTAGAGTAGGTGTAATTAGTTTAAAATTGTTGTAATATTTTTCTTATGTTTGTAAATATTTTTTTATTTTTTGTAACTTAGTTCTTTTTTATTTTTTGTACTTTAGTTAGTTTATTTAATTGTAGTTATTTGTAGGTATTGTATTTAATTAATTTATTGATAGTGTAGTGTTAGGTTTAATTGTAGGTAATTGTTGGTATTGTATTTAATTAATTTATTGATAGTGTAGTGTTAGGTTTAATTGTAACTTAGGTTAGGATTTATTTTACAGGTAATTTTGTAATTATTTTAACTATTTTAGCTATTAAATAGTTCTTAACTATTTAATAGCTAAAATAGTTAAAATAATTACAAAATTACCTGTAAAATAAATATTAATCCTAAAATAGCTATAATATAATTATAATTTATATTGTAGCTATATTAGGATTTATTTCACAGGTAAGTATTTAGCTTTAAATAGGAATAATTTATTTAATAAGAGTTAATTAATTTCGTTAGATTTAAATTATATTTAACTTAGGGGGTGTTAGTGTTAGGGTTAGACTTAGCTTTAGGGGTTAATACATTTATTAGAATAGCGGCGAGATTCGGTCGGCAGATTAGGGGTTAATAATTTAAGTTAGGTGTCGGCGATGTTAGGGAGGGCAGATTAGGGGTTAATAAATATAATATAGGGGTCGGCGATGTTAGGGCAGCAGATTAGTGGTACATAGCTATAATGTAGCTGGCGGCGGCGTGCGAACGGCAGATTAGGGGTTAATAAGTGTAGGTAGCTGGCGGCGACGTTGTGGGGGCAGATTAGGGGTTAATAAATATAACATAGGGGTCGGCGGTGTTAGGGGCAGCAGATTAGGGGTACATAAGGATAACGTAGGTGGCGGTCGGCAGATTAGGGGTTAAAAAAATGTAAGCGAGTGTCGGCGATGTGGGGGGACCTCGGTTTAGGGGTACATAGGTAGTTTATGGGTGTTAGTGTACTTTAGGGCACAGTAGTTAAGAGCTTTATAAACCGGCGTTAGCCCAGAAAGCTCTTAACTACTGACTTTTTTCTGCGGCTGCAGTTTTGTCGTTAGATTTCTAACGCTCACTTCAGCCATGACTCTAAATACCTGAGTTAGAAAGATCCCATTGAAAAGATAGGATACGCAATTGACGTAAGGGGATCTGCGGTATGGAAAAGTCGCGGCTGAAAAGTGAGCGTTAGACCCTTTTTTGAATGACTCCAAATACCGGCGGTAGCCTAAAACCAGCGTTAGGAGCCTCTAACGCTGGTTTTCACGGCTACCGCCAAACTCCAAATCTAGGCCTTTGATTTTTCAAAGATGTTTGGACCAATTCGGTTCAAATCAATGGATTTAGAGTATTGTCTCTCAGGGGTACAGAATAGGATTCAGAGTAAGACCGCCTGTGAGAAGATTTTTTTCTCTCACGAATTCCAGCAAACCCAGTAAAGGCTCAGGCTTTCCTGAAGTGTGTTTCAGACCTGGAGTTATCAGGGGTAATCATGCCAGTTCCGTTTCAGGAACAGGGTCTGGGGTTTTATTCAAATCTATTCATTGTCCCAAAGAAAGAAAATTCATTCAGACCAGTTCTGGATCTGAAAATTTTGAATCGTTATGTAAGAGTACCAACTTTCAAAATGGTGACTATAAGGACTATTCTGCCTTTTGTTCAGCAAGGACATTATATGTCCACAAAAGACTTACAGGATGCATATCTTCATATTCCGATTCATCCAGATCATTTTCAGTTTCTGAGATTCTCTTTTCTACATTACCAATTTGTCGCTCTTCCTTTTGGCCTAGCGACAACTCCAAGAATCTTTTCAAAGGTTCTCAGTGCCCTACTCTCTGTAATCAGAGAGTGGGGTATTGCGATGTTTCCTTATTTGGACGATATCTTGGTACTAGCTCAGTCTTTTCAGTCTGCAGAATCTCACATGAATCAACTAGTTTTGTTTCTTCAAAGATATGGTTGGAGGATCAATTTACCAAAATGTTCCTTGATTCCTCAGAAAGGGTCACTTTTTTAGGTTTCCAGATAGATTCAGTGTCCATGACTCTGTCTCTAACAGACAAGAGACAATTAAAATTGGTTTCAGCTTGCCGGAACCTTCAGTCTCGATTATTCCCTTCAGTAGCTATGTGCATGGAAGTTTCCAGCTTTGTATGCTGAATCAATGGTGCAGGGATTATATCAGGCTATCACAATTAATATCCTTAAATCCCAATGTTCGACTATGTCTGACTTGGTGGTTAGATCACCATCGTATAGTCCTAGTGGCCTCTTTGGTTCGTCCAACCTGGACCGTGATCACAACAGATGTGAGTCTTTCAGGTTGGGGAGCTGTTTGGGGATCTCTGACAGCACAAGGGGTTTGGAAATCTCAAGAGGCGAGATTACCAATCAATATTTTGGAACTCCGTGCAATTTTCAGGGCTCTTCAGGCTTGGCCTCTGTTGAAGAGAGAACCATTAATTTGCTTTCAGACAGACAAAATCACAGCTGTGGCATATGTCAATCATCAGGGTGGGACTCACAGTCCGCTAGCTATGAAAGAAGTATCTTGAATACTTTCTTGGGCGGAACATATAATAATTTCTGCGGTACATATCCCAGGTGTAGACAATTGGGAAGTGGATTATCTCAGCCGTCAGACTTTACATCCGGGGGAGTGGTCCCTCCTTCCAGATGTGTTTTCTCAGATTGTTCAGATGTGGGGTCTTCCAGAAATAGATCTGATGGCTTCTCATCTAAACAAGAAACTTCCCAGGTACCTGTCCAGGTCCAGGGATCTTCAGGCGGATGCAGAGGATGTGTTGACACTTCCTTGGTGCTACCAACCTGTTTATATTTTACCGCCTCTAGTTCTTCTTCCAAGAGTGATTTCCAAAATCATCATGGAACAGTCGTTTGTATTGCTGGTAGCTCCAGCATGGCCTCACAGGTTTTTGTATGCGGATCTTGTTCGGATGTCCAGTTGCCAACCTTGGCCTCTTCCATTAAGGCCGGACCTTCTGTCTCAAGATCCGTTTTTCCATTAGGATCTCAAATCACTAAATTTGAAGGTATGGAAATTGAACGCCTAGTGCTTAGTCATAGAGGTTTCTCTGACTCAGTGATTAATACTATGTTACAGGCTCGTAAATCTGTTTCTAGAAAGATTTATTAGCGAGTTTGGAATACTTATATTTCATGGTGTTCTTCTCATAAATTCGCTTGGCATTCTTTCAGAATTCCTAGAATTTTACAGTTTCTTCAGGATGGTTTGGATAAGGGTTTGTCTGCAAGTTCATTGAAGGGACAAATCTCTTCTCTTTCTGTCTTATTTCACAGAAAGATTGCTAAGTTTCCTGATATTCACTGTTTTGTACAGGCTTTGGTTCGTATCAAGCCTGTCATTAAATCAATCTCTCCTCCTTGGAGTCTTAATTTGGTTTTGAAGGCTTTACAGGCTCCTCCATTTGAGCCTATCCATTCTTTGGACATTAAACTACTTTCTTGGAAGAAGAGTTTCTGAATAATCTGCTCTTTCTTGTGAATCTCCTTTTCGGATTTTTCGTCAGGATAAGGCGGTTTTGCGGACTTCATTTAAATTCTTATCTAAGGTTGTGAATTCTAACAACATTAATAGAGAAATTGTTGTCCCTTCCTTGTGTCCTAATCCTAAGAATTCTTTGGAGAAATCCTTACATTCTTTGGATGTGGTAAGAGCTTTGAAATATTATGTTAAAGCTACTAAAGATTTCAGGAAGACTTCTAGTCTATTTGTTGTGTTTTCTGGTTCTAGGAAAGGTCAGAAGGCTTTTGCCATTTCCTTGACTTTGTGGTTAAAGGTTTTCATTCATTCACCTTATTTGGAGTCGGTCAAGCCCCGCCTCAGAGAATTACAGCTCATTCTACTAGATCAGTCTCCACTTCGTGTGCTTTTAAGAATGAAGCTTCAGTTGATCAGATTTGCAAAGCAGCAACCTGGTCTTCTTTGCATACATTTACTAAATTCTACTGTTTTGATGTATTCGCTTCTTCGGAAGCAGTTTCAGTTTGATTCTTCTGCTTATGTTTTAAGTCTTTTCTTTTCATTTCATGAGAATTAACTTATATTTTGGGTTGTGGATTATTTTTTTCAGCAAAAAATTGCTGTTTATACACTTGTTGTGTGTGCTTGGATATTATTTTTAAACTATTTTTAAACTGGACCTAATAAAGTTTTTGCATTTTTACTAATACTCCACAGTGCAGCCTCTGATCTTCGGATTTATTGGATTGGTTTTATATATATATATATATATATATATATATATATATATATATATATATATACATGTATATATATATATATATATATATATACTGTATATGTGTGTGTGTACAATTTATAAACATATATAAACAAACACATAAATACATATGTAGAAACATAAAGACATATATATATATATATATATATATATATATATTGTGACAGGGTGATGGAAGGTCTGTACATTAGCAGGTGCTTAGAGAGAGCAATTTTCCCCTGCAACTAAAAAGTGAAATCTCTTGGATCAGTTTCATAGCTGCTCCCTATTAAGTTAGCTCAGGCTTTATAAGCAGCTATCTAGCAATAGTATGGGTCTCAGGGAGCCGGCTGACTGCCTGTAAAGAGACACACCGGTGAGACCAGTTAGCATGGCTGACTGTCTGTAAAGAGACACACCGGTGAGACCAGTTAGCATGGCTGACTGCCTGTAAAGAGACATACCGGTGAGACCCATTAGCATGGCTGACTGCCTGTAAAGAGACACACCGGTGAGACCCGTTAGCATGACTGACTGCCTGTAAAGAGACACACCAGTGAGACTAGTTAGCATGGCTGCCTGCCTGTAAAGAAACACACCAGTGAGACCAGTTAGCATGGCTGACTGCCTGTAAAGAGACACACCGGTGAGACCAATTAGCATGGCTGACTGCCTGTAAAGAGACACACCGGTGAGACCAGTTAGCATGGCTGACTGCCTGTAAAGAGACACACCGGTGAGACCAGTTAGCATGGCTGTTGTGTGTGCTTGGATATTATTTTTAAACTGAACCTAATAAAGTTTTTGCCTTTTTACTAATATTCCACAGTGCAGCCTCTGATCTTTTTGGATTTATTGGATTGGTTTTATATATATATATATATATATATATATATATATATATATATATATATATATATATATATATATACTGTATATATATACTGTATATGTGTGTGTGTACATATGTATTTATACATATTTACAGACATATATAAACAAACACATAAATACATATGTAGAAATATAAAGACATATATATATATTGTGACAGGGTGATGGAAGGTCTGTACATTAGCAGGCGCTTAGAGAGAGCAATTTTCTCCTGCAACTAAAGAGTTAAATCTCTTGGATCAGTTTCATAGCTGCTCCCTATTAAGTTAGCTCAGGCTTTATAAGCAGCTATCTAGCAATAGTATGGGTCTCAGGGAGCCAGCTGTTTCCCAGAGTAAAAGAGAGGCTGGAGACCAGTTAGCATGGCTGACTGCCTGTAAAGAGACACACCGGTGAGACCAGTTAGCATGGCTGACTGCCTGTAAAGAGACACACCGGTGAGACCAGTTAGCATGGCTGACTGCCTGTAAAGAGACACACCGGTGAGACCAGTTAGCATGGCTGACTGCCTGTAAAGAGACACACCTTTTGAGACCAGTTAGCATGGCTGACTGCCTGTAAAGAGACATACCGGTGAGACCCATTAGCATGGCTGACTGCCTGTAAAGAGACACACCGGTGAGACCCGTTAGCATGGCTGACTGCCTGTAAAGAGACACATCGGTGAGACCAGTTAGCATGGCTGACTGCCTGTAAAGAAACACACCAGTGAGACCAGTTAGCATGGCTGACTGCCTGTAAAGAGACACACCGGTGAGACCCGTTAGCATGGCTGACTGCCTGTAAAGAGACACACCAGTGAGACCAGTTAGTATGGCTGACTGCCTGTAAAGAGACACACCGGTGAGACCAGTTAGCATTGCTTACTGCCTGTAAAGAGACACACTGGTGAGACCCATTAGCATGGCTGACTGCCTGTAAAGAGACACACCGGTGAGACCCGTTAGCATGGCTGACTGCCTGTAAAGAGACACACCAGTGAGACCAGTTAGTATGGCTGACTGCCTGTAAAGAGACACACCGGTGAGACCAGTTAGCATTGCTTACTGCCTGTAAAGAGACACACTGGTGAGACCCATTAGCATGGCTGACTGCCTGTAAAGAGACACACCGGTGAGACCAGTTAGCATGGCTGACTGCTTGTAAAGAGACACACCGGTGAGACCAGTTACCATGGCTGACTGCCTGTAAAGAGACACACCGGTGACACCTGTTAGCATGGCTGACTGCCTGTAAAGAGACACACCGGTGAGACCAGTTAGGTGAGACCAGTTAGCATGGCTGACTGCCTGTAAAGAGACACACCGGTGAGACCAGTTAGCATGGCTGACTGCCTGAAAGAGACACACCGGTGAGACCAGTTAGCATGGCTGACGGCCTGTAAAGAGACACACCGGTGAGACCAGTTAGCATGGCTGACTGCCTGTAAAGAGACACACCGGTGATACCAGTTAGCATGGCTGACTACCTGTAAAGAGACACACCGGTGAGACCAGTTAGCATGTCTGACTGCCTGTAAAGAGACACACCGGTGAGACCAGTTAGCATGGCTGACTGCCTGTAAAGAGACACACCGGTGAGACCAGTTAGCATGGCTGACTGCCTGTAAAGAGACATACCGGTGAGACCCATTAGCATGGCTGACTGCCTGTAAAGAGACATACCGGTGAGACCCACCTCTTCTCTTGGATCAGTTTCATAGCTGCTCCCTATTAAGTTAGCTCAGGCTTTATAAGCAGCTATCTAGCAATAGTATGGGTCTCAGGGAGCCGGCTGACTGCCTGTAAAGAGACACACCGGTGAGACCAGTTAGCATGGCTGACTGCCTGTAAAGAGACACACCGGTGAGACCAGTTAGCATGGCTGACTGCCTGTAAAGAGACATACCGGTGAGACCCATTAGCATGGCTGACTGCCTGTAAAGAGACACACCGGTGAGACCCGTTAGCATGACTGACTGCCTGTAAAGAGACACACCAGTGAGACTAGTTAGCATGGCTGCCTGCCTGTAAAGAAACACACCAGTGAGACCAGTTAGCATGGCTGACTGCCTGTAAAGAGACACACCGGTGAGACCAATTAGCATGGCTGACTGCCTGTAAAGAGACACACCGGTGAGACCAGTTAGCATGGCTGACTGCCTGTAAAGAGACACACCGGTGAGACCAGTTAGCATGGCTGACTGCCTGTAAAGAGACACACCGGTGAGACCAATTAGCATGGCTGACTGCCTGTAAAGAGACACACCGGTGAGACCAGTTAGCATGGCTGTTGTGTGTGCTTGGATATTATTTTTAAACTGAACCTAATAAAGTTTTTGCCTTTTTACTAATATTCCACAGTGCAGCCTCTGATCTTTTTGGATTTATTGGATTGGTTTTATATATATATATATATATATATATATATATATATATATATATATATACTGTATATATATACTGTATATGTGTGTGTGTACATATGTATTTATACATATTTACAGACATATATAAACAAACACATAAATACATATGTAGAAATATAAAGACATATATATATATTGTGACAGGGTGATGGAAGGTCTGTACATTAGCAGGCGCTTAGAGAGAGCAATTTTCTCCTGCAACTAAAGAGTTAAATCTCTTGGATCAGTTTCATAGCTGCTCCCTATTAAGTTAGCTCAGGCTTTATAAGCAGCTATCTAGCAATAGTATGGGTCTCAGGGAGCCAGCTGTTTCCCAGAGTAAAAGAGAGGCTGGAGACCAGTTAGCATGGCTGACTGCCTGTAAAGAGACACACCGGTGAGACCAGTTAGCATGGCTGACTGCCTGTAAAGAGACACACCGGTGAGACCAGTTAGCATGGCTGACTGCCTGTAAAGAGACACACCGGTGAGACCAGTTAGCATGGCTGACTGCCTGTAAAGAGACACACCTTTTGAGACCAGTTAGCATGGCTGACTGCCTGTAAAGAGACATACCGGTGAGACCCATTAGCATGGCTGACTGCCTGTAAAGAGACACACCGGTGAGACCCGTTAGCATGGCTGACTGCCTGTAAAGAGACACACCGGTGAGACCAGTTAGCATGGCTGACTGCCTGTAAAGAAACACACCAGTGAGACCAGTTAGCATGGCTGACTGCCTGTAAAGAGACACACCGGTGAGACCCGTTAGCATGGCTGACTGCCTGTAAAGAGACACACCAGTGAGACCAGTTAGTATGGCTGACTGCCTGTAAAGAGACACACCGGTGAGACCAGTTAGCATTGCTTACTGCCTGTAAAGAGACACACTGGTGAGACCCATTAGCATGGCTGACTGCCTGTAAAGAGACACACCGGTGAGACCCGTTAGCATGGCTGACTGCCTGTAAAGAGACACACCAGTGAGACCAGTTAGTATGGCTGACTGCCTGTAAAGAGACACACCGGTGAGACCAGTTAGCATTGCTTACTGCCTGTAAAGAGACACACTGGTGAGACCCATTAGCATGGCTGACTGCCTGTAAAGAGACACACCGGTGAGACCAGTTAGCATGGCTGACTGCTTGTAAAGAGACACACCGGTGAGACCAGTTACCATGGCTGACTGCCTGTAAAGAGACACACCGGTGACACCTGTTAGCATGGCTGACTGCCTGTAAAGAGACACACCGGTGAGACCAGTTAGGTGAGACCAGTTAGCATGGCTGACTGCCTGTAAAGAGACACACCGGTGAGACCAGTTAGCATGGCTGACTGCCTGAAAGAGACACACCGGTGAGACCAGTTAGCATGGCTGACTGCCTGTAAAGAGACACACCGGTGAGACCAGTTAGCATGGCTGACGGCCTGTAAAGAGACACACCGGTGAGACCAGTTAGCATGGCTGACTGCCTGTAAAGAGACACACCGGTGATACCAGTTAGCATGGCTGACTACCTGTAAAGAGACACACCGGTGAGACCTGTTAGCATGTCTGACTGCCTGTAAAGAGACACACCGGTGAGACCAGTTAGCATGGCTGACTGCCTGTAAAGAGACACACCGGTGAGACCAGTTAGCATGGCTGACTACCTGTAAAGAGACACACCGGTGAGACCCGTTAGCATGGCTGACTGCCTGTAAAGAGACACACCGGTGAGACCAGTTAGCATGGCTGACTGCCTGTAAAAAGACTCACTGGTGAGACCAGTTAGCATGGCTGACTGCCTGTAAAGAGACACACCGGTGAGACCTATTAGCATGGCTGACTGCCTGTAAAGAGACACACCAGTGAGACTAGTTAGCATGGCTGACTGCCTGTAAAGAGACACACCGGTGAGACCAGTTAGTATGGCTGACTGCTTGTAAAGAGACACACCGGTGAGACCAGTTAGCATGGCTGACTGCCTGTAAAGAGACACACCGGTGAGACCAGTTAGCATGGCTGAATGCCTGTAAAGAGACACACCGGTGAGACCAGTTAACATGGCTGACTGCCTGTAAAGAGACACACCGGTGAGACCATTTAGCATGGCTGACTGCCTGTAAAGAGACACACCAGTGAGACCAGTTAGCATGGCTGACTGCCTGTAAAGAGATACACCGGTGAGACCAGTTAGCATGGCAGACTGCCTGTAAAGAGACACACCGGTGAGACCAGTTAGCATGGCTGACTGCCTGTAAAGAGACACACCGGTGAGACCCGTTAGCATGGCTGACTGCGTGTAAAGAGACACACCGGTGAGACCAGTTAGCATGGCTGACTGCCTGTAAAGAGACACACCGGTGAGACCAGTTAGCATGGCTGACTGCCTGTAAAGAGACACACCGGTGAGACCAGTTAGCATGGCTGACTGCCTGTAAAGAGACACACCGGTGAGAGCAGTTCACATGACTGACTGCCTGTAAAGAGACACACCGGTGAGACCAGTTAGCATGGCTGACTGCCTGTAAAGAGACACACTGGTGAGACCAGTTAGCATGGCTGACTGCCTGTAAAGAGACACACCGGTGAGACCAATTAGCATGGCTAACTGCCTGTAAAGAGACACACCGGTGAGACCAGTTAGCATGGCTGACTGCCTGTAAATAGACACACCGGTGAGACCAGTTAGCATGGCTGACTGCCTGTAAAGAGACACACCGGTGAGACCAGTTAGCATGGCTGACTGCCTGTAAAGAGACACACCGGTGAGACCAGTTAGCATGGCTGACTGTCTGTAAAGATTTAGGAGAAACAGGTATAGAGTGAGTGCACCTAGTGTATGTATATTTAGAGATAAATAATTTTTATCTAAAGTAAATAATTTTTGTAACCACGCTCTGTACCCTACAATTATTGACAGTTGTTCCTTCAAACGACTGTCAGGAGACGAAATGTGAATTAACCAAGGTGAGGGGAGCTGACGGTGTGGGTTAAGAGAGTTGTGTCTAAGTGTTTATCACAATGTGTATTATTACAGTATTATTACAAAATAAAATAAAAAAATTAATTAAGTTTATATACAGATTGTATTTATTTAAAACACTTTAAAACAAGTTGAATATAAGTATAGAGCTCTAATACTTTAAAACATTAAAAACAGTGTACAATTATATAAGGACAACATTGGAGAATTATGAGCAGTCTTTTTGATTTGTTTTCAATTTGTTCATATAATTTGATCATATAATTTGATTGATTTCGTGTTTTGTTACGAAAGTTTTTATATGAATGTTCTATTTTTACTCACGTTTTTGTCCTGAATAAAAACTTTTTAAAGGCTTTTTAAAGAGGGCCTTGGTATATGTCCAGGATAGGCCGTTGAGGAGACAAAAGAAATAGGTGACTGTCTTATGTTTAAGACGCTCCTTCTCTAAAAAGGTCAGAATTGGCAACTTATGTAAGGAAAAGTTGTAACGTTGTTTCGATTTTAGAAGATTCTTTTCTTTTCGTTCCAATTCTTAGATAGTCTTTTTAGGAGGAGAGACAATTTGTGTCTCTATATTAGATATGCTTGGAGAATTCGATATGCTTAAGGTTTCTTTGCCGTTTTCACTCGTAAGTGTGATGTTAGATAGAAAAATGGACTCGTTGGTCTCCGAGACTTTTTACCCTTTTGATGTGGTAGATTTAATATCTAGGGTTTGCAGGAGTCTCTAAGAGGCTTGTAGTGTTTGTTGGTATTATCGTCTTTGGTCCAAATTGTGATCGTTGGTCTCTGAGACTGTTTACCCTATTGTTATGGTAAATTTGATGTTCAGGGTTTGCTGGAGTCTCTAAGAGGCTTGAAGTATTTCTGGATAATACTATCTTGGATCCTGATATCGGTTTCAGAATACAGGTAATTTTACTTTGAAGGTTCTGATGACCGGGACAATTTTAACTGTCCGTAGAGGTTCCTTGTAGTGAGCTGCTTCTTCTTACGCTTGTCAGCGTTCAAACGTTAGATATGGAGAATCCGTTTAAAAGTTCAAAATCCCACAGTGTGGGCATACAGTATCAAAAGAGGGTGCCCACTCAGGTGGGCAAATCTACGCGTTTCGGCGGATGCCTTTATCAAGATGCCTCTGAGAGTGTTCGCGGTCATTTTTAAAGGTGTAGGTGAGTCCTGATTGGTCAATTTGTGACCAATCCCTGCTCAAATTTTAGAGCGTTTTTTTCACATTTATTAGCGTATAATACAAGATAGACAAGTTGTTAATGTTAAGTGTTAAACACTTTGTAAGATTTAATTACAAATGTGATCTAATACTTTATCTGATGAATTTTGTGTTTGTGTGTGTACCCTCTTAATAAATTAGTGTTTGAGAAAAACAAATAATGGGATAGAAGTAATCAGATAATGTGATAACTTGGGTTTAAAGACTGAGCAAAATAGTGCTAGTCTTGGCCGTTTCATAGATGTGTGTAGTTTGGGTTCTCGAGTATTTTTGTTCTTTATGGAACTTTTGTTGAAGCCAATGATAATATAATATTATAACACTGATATTTCAAATATGGTTTATTTTAAAATTAACTAGTTATCGCAGTATAGAAATAGATACTTTAAATTTGATAGTTTAAATTAGAAAATTCAGATCGAACTCCATATGTAATCCATATGGGTGTAGAGTTTTAAAGGAGTAAATGTACTCCGCTTCTTTTCTAAGTAGGAGGTTTTCTAAATTACCACCTCTTGGATTGAGGAAAACTTTTTTAACTCCCCAAAATTTCATGTCGTGAATATTGCCCTTATGATGTTCAGTAAAATGTTTGTATAAGTTGGTGTTGGTTGATTTATGTTCTATATGATGAAGGTGCTCTCTTATGCGGTCTCTGAGCATAAGACTAGTTTGACCAAAATATTGTAAACCACATAAACATTGTATGCAGTAGATAACATTCCTATCAGAACAGCGTATAATTTCTTTGATATTGATGTATTGATTATTATTAGTTGATTTTAAGGTTTTTATCTTGCTGCTATGTTTGCAAGATTTGCAGGATATGCAAGGGAAATAGCCTTCAACTTTTTCATTATTAAGATCAATTGTGTTGGGGTTATGGGTAGCTTTTTTCTTGAATTCACTTGGTGATATTATGTTTTTAAGATTTTTTGCTTTCTTGAAAATGATGTCTGGGTGGTTTTTCAGTCTATGTCCTATAACTTGGTCATGTTTTATATAGTGCCAGTGTTTGTTTAGGATCTTTTTTATTTCAAAATGTTGTGAATTGTACTGTGTTATGAACGGTATAAACAATGGATCATTTATTTTTGGGTTGATTTCTGGCTTTTGTTTGGGTGCAAGTATTGAGTTTCTATCCATTTCTTTTACCTCTAGTTGTGTTCTATCCAGTGATTGGATATTATATCTTTTTTCAATAAATCTTTGTTTTAAAATTTCTGATTGAGTAGAGTATTCGTTTATGTCTGAACAGTTTTTTCTAATTCGAGTAAATTGATTTTTGGGAATATTTGTTTTCCATTTATTTAAATGGCAGCTTTTATTGTGTATGTAGTTGTTGGCATCAGTTTTTTTAAAATAGGTTTTAGTTGTGATTAGTTTGTTTTTAATTTCTATTTCTAAGTCCAAGTAATTGATAGAATTTGTGCTGAATTTGTGAGTAAAGTTGAGGCCCAGTGTGTTGTTATTTAAATCTTCTAGGAATAATTCTAGTAGTTCAGGTTCGCCTTTCCAAATTATAAATAGGTCATCTATGTAGCGATAATATAGCACAAGGTTTGCCCCCATGGACTAGAGTTTATGTATTTATGTTCAAAAAAGCCCATGAATAGATTAGCATAACTGGGGGCGAACCTTGTGCCCATGGCTGTCCCTTTGTGTTGTAGGAAAATCTCTTCATTGAATAGAAAGGTGTTGTTATATAATATGAAATTGATACAAGTGATTAGGAATTTATTTTGTTCTTTATTTAAATTAGTGTCCTTGTCTAAAAAGAATTTTATTGCTTTAAGTCCTTTTTGATGATCTATGTTAGTGTATAGGGAGTTAACGTCGCATGTTACTAGGAGGTAGTTTTCTTTCCAAGAAATATCTTTTAGAATGTTAAGTAATTGGGTGGAATCTTTTAGGTAGGAGGGTAGCTGGGATACGTATGTCTGTAAGAAGAAATCAACATATTGGGAGAGATTTGATGTGAGGGATCCTATACCGGATATGATGGGTCGTCCTGGAGGTTTTGTCAAGTTTTTATGGATTTTGGGAAGTATATAAAATGTGGGGACGATGGGATTAGCAATATTTAGAAAATCAAATTCATTTTTTTGTGAGTATTCCTGAGTTTAATGCTTTTGTGAGAATGTCTTGTAATTCTTTTGTTTGATTTTTTAAGGGATTGGATCTCAATTTTTTATATGTTGTTCGGTCATTTAGAAGTTTGTATGATTCCTCTAGATAGAAGGATGTGTCCATCAGGACTATTCCTCCGCCCTTGTCAGCTTGTTTGATAGTGATGTCTTTATTGTTTTTCAGATCTTTTATTATTTTTAGTTCCCTTTGGGACATGTTCCATTTAATATATTTATTTTGATCTAGTTTATCTATGTCTTGTTTGACCATTTTTTCGAAAAGCTTAATGTCTTCACTTTTTTCGTTTGCAGGATAGAATGTTGAAGGAGCTTTTAGATTAGTGTGTTTAAATTTTTGTTCGTTGTCTTTTAAGGTTTTGTTCTCGAGTGGGTTTTTGATAAAATATCTTTTTAAGGTGAGTTTGCGTATGAATTGATTTATGTTTATGAGGGTTTCGAATTTGTTTAGTTTGCACGAGGGTGCAAAAGACAGACCTTTATTTAGAATTGATTCTTGGAGAGGGTTTAGTTGGTGTTGACTTATATTAAATATTCCAGTATGTTTTATTTCTGTCTTTTCGGAATTTTGTCTATGTTTTCTTCCCTTTCTTCTACCTCTAATTCTCTTTTGTTTCTTACGATTCTTTTTGGCAGGATGTAGTGTGTATTGGTTTTTGAAGTTCCTTCCCCAGAAGGGGCCTGTTCTAAAAAAACTTTTTGTTGTTCTGTATTTTGAGGTGCAGGGGACCTTAAATTTTGTTCTAATGGTTGATACCTGTTTCTGGTCTGTATTCTCCAATCTGAGTTGGAGTCAAAATTATTATAATTTCTTGTGTGGTTAGTGTGATATGTGTTTTTGTTTCTGTGTGTGTAACGAGCAGAATGGTCATAATTATCATAATTATGTCTATAATTATATTGATTATCTGGTTTGTTGTACCATTCGCGGTTATCCCATCTGTGTTCATAGTTATCCCTATGGTTTGAGTTATAATTTGAGTTATAATTGTTGTTGTTATAATTTGGATTATGTTGATATTCTCTATGTGATTGATTTCTCCTTGGGGTGTAGCCCCAATTTGTGCTTGAATCATTATTTGGCATGTCATAGTTCTTATATGAGTATTGGTTTGAAAATGGATTTTTAGGTGTTCTATTGTCATGTCTATTTCTACTATCAAATTTTTCTTCTGTTCTCATTTTGGTGTGATATTTGTCATCAGGGTAGTTAGTGTATTGTCTTTTTTGATAGTTTTGCTGTTTATTTGATCTTTCTGTATTTCCTGTATCAGATGGAATACGGTCCCTAAATGTTGTGTGATTTGGAATAGGGAGTTTTTTCTGTTTTATATGATTAGATTTCCCAAAGAGATGTGATCGATCTGAGGTTTTTGTAATAGGAGAGGCGACTATCTCTACTATGTGTTCATTGGTCGGGTCAATTTCTATAGGGATTTCTGTATCCAAAGTTTCTGAATAATCTTCCAAATCTCTAATGTATTTAGATGATTTTGTGGCTAGAATATTTTCTTTAAAAGTAGAAATGTTGTTAAAGATTTCTTTTTGTATGTTTAGAAACTCAGTATTATTTTCATAAATTTTTAAACTGTTTTTTTGTTGATCTATTTCTTTTTTGGTCTCACTTAACGTGATGTTTCTAGATTTAATTATTATTTTCATGAGTGTTTGAGAAGCATTTTCCAGGGTCTCAAACCATTCATTTGATAATTCATCGTTTAGATAGAATGTGCAATTTTTCTTTAATCTGAGTCCTCTTGGGACCATGTTGTTTTCTATATATTTTTCTGTGTATTTGATTTCTATGGTGTTTTTTAGCTCTTTTATCAGGAGTTTTTCCAAGTTATCACATAATTCCGTTAAGTTTTTTGGTTTATTTGAATTAGGATTAATATCTTGGTTGTGGTGATCTATAGAGATACCTTGAAGGATTTCTTCTCTTTGTGCAAATATATTCATAGTAGTGGTTGTGTTGGGAGTTTAAATGGCGATATAGGGCGTGTTTAGTGCCTAAAGGATCGGTGCTAATGATTATGTATTACCTCTTTAGGATAAAGGTTTACTTATAAATAGTATTGTATCATGTTAAACACTTTTGTGCGGCAATTGGTGTGTCTCAAACTCAAAATAGAAGGATAGAGGTGATTTAGGAGAAACAGGTATAGAGTGAGTGCACCTAGTGTATGTATATTTAGAGATAAATAATTTTTATCTAAAGTAAATAATTTTTGTAACCACGCTCTGTACCCTACAATTATTGACAGTTGTTCCTTCAAACGACTGTCAGGAGACGAAATGTGAATTAACCAAGGTGAGGGGAGCTGACGGTGTGGGTTAAGAGAGTTGTGTCTAAGTGTTTATCACAATGTGTATTATTACAGTATTATTACAAAATAAAATAAAAAAATTAATTAAGTTTATATACAGATTGTATTTATTTAAAACACTTTAAAACAAGTTGAATATAAGTATAGAGCTCTAATACTTTAAAACATTAAAAAACATAATTTATGCTTACCTGATAAATTTATTTCTCTTGTAGTGTATCCAGTCCACGGATCATCCATTACTTATGGAATATATTCTCCTTCCCAACAGGAAGCTGCAAGAGTCCACCCACAGCAAAGCTGCTATATAGCTCCTCCCCTAACTGCCATATTCAGTCATTCGACCGAAAACATGCAGAGAAAGGAAAAACCATAGGGTGCAGTGGTGACTGTAGTTCAAATGAAAAAATTACCTGCCTTAAAGTGACAAGGGCGGGCCGTGGACTGGATACACTACAAGAGAAATAAATTTATCAGGCAAGCATAAATTATGTTTTCTCTTGTTAAGTGTATCCAGTCCACGGATCATCCATTACTTATGGAATACCAATACCAAAGCTAAAGTACACGGATGATGGGAGGGACAAGGCAGGTACTTAAACGGAAGTTACCACTGCCTGTAAAAAACCCTTTCTCCCAAAAATAGCCTCCGAAGAAGCAAGGTATCAAATTTGTTAAATTTGAAAAGTATGAAGCGCAGACCAAGACTCCGTCTTGTAAATCTGTTCAACAGAAGCCACATTTAAAAAAGGCCCAAGTGAAAACCACAGCTCTAGTAGAATGAGCTGTAATCCCTTCAGGAGGCTGCTGTCTAGCAGTCTCATAAGCTAAATGAATTATGCTTTTTAACCAAAAAGACAGAGAGGCTGCTGAAGTCTTTTGACCTCTCCTCTGTCCAGAATAGACAACAAACAAGGTGAACGTTTGATGAAAACTGTAGTAGCTTGTAAGTAAAACTTTAAAGCACAAACCACGTCCAATATTGTGTAATAGACGTTCCTTCTTTGAGGAAGGATTAGGATACAAGCATGGAACAACTATCTCTTGAGTGATGTACTTGTTAGATACCACCTTAGGAAAAAAACCCAGGTTGGTACGCAGGACTACCTTATCCGTACGAAGGACCAGATAAGGAGAATCACATTGTAACACAGATAACTTGGAGACTCTACGAGTCGAGGAATTAGCTACCCAAAAGGAACTTTCCAAGATAAAGATTGATATCTATGGAACAAAAAAGGTTCAAACGGAACTTCTTGAAGAACCTTAAGAATCAGGTTTAAGCTCCATGGCGGAGCAACAGTTTTAAACACAGGCTTGGATCTAACCAAAGCCTGACCAAATGCCTGAACGTCTAGAATACCTGCCAGACGCTTGTGCAAAAAAATAGACAGAGTAAAAATCTGTCCCCTTTTAAGGAATTAGCTGACAACCCTTTTCTCAAAAACATCTTGGAGAAAAGATAATATCCTGGGAATCCAGACTTTACTCCATGAGTAACCCTTGGATTCATAACAATCAGATATTTACACCATATCTATGTTCAATTTTCCTAGAGACAGGCTTTCATGTCTGTATTAAGGTATCAATGACTGACTCGGAGAAGCCATGCTTTGATAACATCAAGCGTTCAGTCTCCAGGCAGTCCATCTCAGATTGATTCTATTTAGATGGTTGAAAGGACCCTGAGGTAGAGGGACCTGTCTCAGAAGCAGAGACTGTGATGGAAAGGATGACATGTCCACCAGATCTGCATACCAGGTCCTGCGTGGCTACGCAGGCGCTGTCAAAAACACCAAAGCCCTCTCCTGCTTGGTCTTGACCTCCGGAGGAAATCCCACTCCCCCGGAAGAAAAGTCTGACGACTTAGAAAATCCACCTCCCAGTTCTCAACACCTGGGATATGGATAGCTGATAGACAAGAGTGAGTCTCTGTCCAGTGAATTATTGTAAGACTTCTAACATCGCTAGGGAACTTCTGTTCCCCCTTGATGGCTGATGTAAGCCACAGTCGTGTATATTGTCCGACTGAGTATGATGTACCTCAGAGTTGCTAACTGAGGCCAAGTCTGAAGAGCATGGAATATCACTCCCAGTTCCAGAATATTTATTAGAAGGAGGGTCTCCTCCTAAGTCCACTATCCCTGAGCCTTCAGGGAGTTCCAGACTGCATCCCAACCTAAAAGGCTGGCATCTATTGTAACAATTGTCCCATCTGACCTGCGGAAGGTCATACCCTTGGACAGATGGACCCGACATAGTCACCAGAGAAGAGAATCTCTGGTCTCTTGGTCCAGGTTTAACAGGGGGACAAATCTGTGTAATCCCCGTTCCTCTGACTGAGCATGCATAGTTGCAGCGGTCTGAAATGTAGACGTGCAAACGGTACTATGTCCCTTGCCGCTACCATTAAGCCGATTTCATTCATGTACTGAGCCACCGAAGGGCGCGGATGGGATGAAAAAAAAAAAACACGGCAGAAATTTAGAAACTTTGACAACCTGGACTCCGTCAGGTAAATTTTCATTTCTACAGAATCTATCAGAGTCCCTAGGAGGGAACCCCTTGAGATTGGGGATAGAGAACTCTTTCCTTGTTCACTTTCCACCCATGTGATCTCAGAAATGCCAGTACTACGTCCGTATGAGACTGGGCAATTTGGATGTTTGACGCCTGTATCAGGATGTCGTCTAAATAAGGGGCCACTTCTATGCCCCGACCGCCAAAGCGACCCCAGAACCTCCATAAAGATTCTTGGGGCTGTAGATATCCCAAAGGAAAGAGCTACAAACTGGTAATGCCTGTCTAGAAAGGCAAACCTGAAAAACGATGGTGATCTTTATGCATCACAATGTGAGGATAAGCATCCTTCAAATCCATTGTAGTCCTCTATTGACTCTCCTGGATCATAGTTAAGATGGTACGAATAGTTTCCATCTTAAATGACGGAATTCTGAGGAATTTGTTTAAGATCTTTAGATCCAAAATAGGTCTGAAGGTTCCCTCTCCTTGGGAACCACAAACAGATTTGAGTAAAAACTCTGTCCCTGTTCCTCTCTTGGAACTGGATGGATCTCGTACACAATGTAAGAATGCCTCCTTCTTTATCTGGTTTGCAGATAATTGTGAAAGGCGAAATCTCCCCTTTTTTGGGGGGGGGAATCTTTGAAATCCAGAAGATATCTCTTGGATATAAATTCCAATGCCTAGGTATCCTGGGCATCTCTTGCCCACGCCTGGGCGAAGAATGAAAGTCTGCCCCTATAGGATCCGTTACCGGATAGGGGTCCGTTCCTTCATGCTGCCTTAGAGGCAGCAGCAGGCTCCTTGGCCTGCTTATCTTTGTTCCAGGTCTGATTGTCTCCAGACCGCCTTGGACTGAGCAAAAATTCCCTCTTTTTTTGCCTTAGAGGAAGAGGATGCCACACCTGCCCTGAAGTTTTTAAAAGGCACGAAAATTAGACCTTTTCTTTTTTTTTTTTTTTTTTGGCCCTTGATTTGGACCTATCCTGAGGAAGGGCATGACCTTTTCCTCCAGTGATATAAGCAATAATCTCCTTCAAACCAGGCCCGAATAGGGTCTGCCCCTTGAAGGGAAGTTAAGTAGCTTATTTATTAAAGTCACAACAGCTGACCATGATATAAGCCATAGCGCTCTGCGCGCCAGTATAGTAAAAAACAGAATTCTTACCCGTTAGTCTAGTCAAATGAACAAGGCATCAGAAAACAAAGGAATTGGCTAGCATAAGCTTGTCAAATATATTCATCCAATGGAGTCGCTTAACTGTAAAGCCTCATCAAGAGACTCAACCCAGAACGCCGCAGCAGCAGTGACAGAAGCAATGTATGCAAGGGGCTGCAGGATAAAACCCTGTTGAATAAACATTTTTTATCCATTGGATCTAAAAAGCACAACTGTCCTCGTCAGAGGTAGTGGTATGCTTAGCTAGAGTAGAAACTCTTCTCTCCACCTTAGGAACTGTCTGCCAGAAGTCCCGTGTGGTGGTAACTATTAGAAAACATTCTTCTAAAAAATAGGAGGGGAAGAGAACGGCACACCTGGTCTATCCCATTCCTTATTAAAAAAATTTTAGTAAACCTCTTTAGGTATTGGAAAAACATCAGTACACACCGGCACTGCATATTATTTATCCAGTCTACACAATTTCTCTGTCAGACATGTTAGAACAGACTAATAATGAGACTAGTAAGCTTGGAAAACACTTTAAATCAAGTTAACAAGCAAATATACACAAATGTACACATTCATTCAGAGCAGCCAAAGCCTCCCTGAGCAACAAGTGGAGGTTCTCAAGCATAAATTTTAAATGTAGAAATATCAGAATCAGGTTAAATCATCTTCCCTGAGTCAAAAAAAAAAAAAAATCACCCACAGACTAAGCATATTGTGAGGTAGTATCATACATGGTTCTAAAAGCGTCTGTATGCTCTGTATCTACCCCCAGAGCCAACTGCTTTCCTTTAATTTCAGGTAGTCTGACTAATACTGCTGCCAGAATATTATTCACCACCTTTGCCATGTCTTGTAAAATAAACGCTATGGGTGCCCTTGATGTACTTGGCGCCATTTGAGCGTGAGTCCCTGAAGCGGGAGTCGAAGGGTCTGACACGTGGGGAGAGTTAGTCGGCATAACTTTCCCCTCGACAGAATCCCCTGGTAAAAGAAACGCTATGGGTGCCCTTGATGTACTTGGCGCCATTTGAGCGTGAGTCCCTAAAGCGGGAGTCAAAAGGTCTGACACGTGGGGAGAGTTAGTCGGCATAACTACCCCCACGACAGAATCCTCTGGTGATAATGTTTTTAAAGACAAAAAATGATCTTTATTGTTTAACATGAAATCAGTACATCTGGTACACATTCTAAGATGGGGTTCCACCATGGCTTTAAAACATAATGAACACAGAGCTTCCTCTATGTCAGACATGTTAGAACAGACTAATAATGAGACTAGTAAGCTTGGAAAAAACTTTAAATCAAGTTAACAAGCAAATATATAAAACGTTACTGTGCCTTTAAGAGAAACAAATTTTGTCAAAATTTGAAAAACAGTGAAAAAAAAGGCTGTAAAACAAACGAAATTTTTACAGTACATGTAATAAGGTAACAGAGCATTGCACCCACTTGCAAATGGATGATTAACCCCTTAATGCAAAAAACAGATCAAAAAAATGACATAGACGTTTTTAAAAACAGACACAACAAAACTGCCACAGCCAACAGTGGGAAGCTTCAGTTAACTGTTTCTATGCAAAATTTAAGCCAGCCATGTGGAAAAAACTTAGGCCCCAATAAGTTTTATCACCAAACATATGTTAAAAAACTATTAAACATGCCAGCAAACGTTTTAAAACACATTTTTACAAGAGTATGTATCTCTATTAATAAGCCTGATACCAGTCGCTATCGCTGCATTTAAGGCTTTACTTACATTACTTCGGTATCAGCAGTATTTTCTTAGTCAATTCCATTCCTAGAAAAATATTTTACTGCACATACCTTATCTGCAGGAAAACCTGCACGCCATTCCCCCTCTGAAGTACCTCACTCCTCAGAATGTGTGAGAACAGCAAATGGATCTTAGTTACGTCTGCTAAGATCATAGAAAAACGCAGGCAGATTCTTCTTCCAAATACTGCCTGAGATAAACAGCACACTGCGGTGCCATTTAAAAATAACAAACTTTTGATTGAAGAATAAACTAAGTAGAAAGCACCACAGACTCTCACAACCTCCTATCTATGTTGAGGCTTGCAAGAGAATGACTGAATATGGCAGTTAGGGGAGGAGCTATATAGCAGCTTTGCTGTGGGTGGACTCTTGCAGCTTCCTGTTGGGAAGGAGAATATATTCCATAAGTAATGGATGATCCGTGGACTGGATACACTTAACAAGAGAAACAGTGTACAATTATATAAGGACAACATTGGAGAATTATGAGCAGTCTTTTTGATTTGTTTTCAATTTGTTCATATAATTTGATCATATAATTTGATTGATTTCGTGTTTTGTTACGAAAGTTTTTATATGAATGTTCTATTTTTACTCACGTTTTTGTCCTGAATAAAAACTTTTTAAAGGCTTTTTAAAGAGGGCCTTAGTATATGTCCAGGATAGGCCGTTGAGGAGACAAAAGAAATAGGTGACTGTCTTATGTTTAAGACGCTCCTTCTCTAAAAAGGTCAGAATTGGCAACTTATGTAAGGAAAAGTTGTAACGTTGTTTCGATTTTAGAAGATTCTTTTCTTTTCGTTCCAATTCTTAGATAGTCTTTTTAGGATGAGAGACAATTTGTGTCTCTATATTAGATATGCTTGGAGAATTCGATATGCTTAAGGTTTCTTTGCTGTTTTCACTCGTAAGTGTGATGTTAGATAGAAAAATGGACTCGTTGGTCTCCGAGACTTTTGAAGTTTGAATTTTCTAATTTAAACTATCAAATTTAAAGTATCTATTTCTATACTGCGATAACTAGTTAATTTTAAAATAAACCATATTTGAAATATCAGTGTTATAATATTATATTATCATTGGCTTCAACAAAAGTTCCATAAAGAACAAAAATACTCGAGAACCCAAACTACACACATCTATGAAACGGCCAAGACTAGCACTATTTTGCTCAGTCTTTAAACCCAAGTTATCACATTATCTGATTACTTCTATCCCATTATTTGTTTTTCTCAAACACTAATTTATTAAGAGGGTACACACACAAACACAAAATTCATCAGATAAAGTATTAGATCACATTTGTAATTAAATCTTACAAAGTGTTTAACACTTAACATTAACAACTTGTCTATCTTGTATTATACGCTAATAAATGTGAAAAAAAACGCTCTAAAATTTGAGCAGGGATTGGTCACAAATTGACCAATCAGGACTCACCTACACCTTTAAAAATGACCGCGAACACTCTCAGAGGCATCTTGATAAAGGCATCCGCCGAAACGCGTAGATTTGCCCACCTGAGTGTGCACCCTCTTTTGATACTGTATGCCCACACTGTGGGATTTTGAACTTTTAAACGGATTCTCCATATCTAACGTTTGAATGCTGACAAGCGTAAGAAGATGCAGCTCACTACAAGGAACCTCTACGGACAGTTAAAATTGTCCCGGTCATCAGAACCTTCAAAGTAAAATTACCTGTATTCTGAAACCGATATCAGGATCCAAGATAGTATTATCCAGAAATACTTCAAGCCTCTTAGAGACTCCAGCAAACCCTGAACATCAAATTTACCATAACAATAGGGTAAACAGTCTCAGAGACCAACGATCACAATTTGGACCAAAGACGATAATACCAACAAACACTACAAGCCTCTTAGAGACTCCTGCAAACCCTAGATATTAAATCTACCACATCAAAAGGGTAAAAAGTCTCGGAGACCAACGAGTCCATTTTTCTATCTAACATCACACTTACGAGTGAAAACGGCAAAGAAACCTTAAGCATATCGAATTCTCCAAGCATATCTAATATAGAGACACAAATTGTCTCTCCCCCTAAAAAGACTATCTAAGAATTGGAACGAAAAGAAAAGAATCTTCTAAAATCGAAACAACGTTACAACTTTTCCTTACATAAGTTGCCAATTCTGACCTTTTTAGAGAAGGAGCGTCTTAAACATAAGACAGTCACCTATTTCTTTTGTCTCCTCAACGGCCTATCCTGGACATATACTAAGGCCCTCTTTAAAAAGCCTTTAAAAAGTTTTTATTCAGGACAAAAACGTGAGTAAAAATAGAACATTCATATAAAAACTTTCGTAACAAAACACGAAATCAATCAAATTATATGATCAAATTATATGAACAAATTGAAAACAAATCAAAAAGACTGCTCATAATTCTCCAATGTTGTCCTTATATAATTGTACACTGTTTTTAATGTTTTAAAGTATTAGAGCTCTATACTTATATTCAACTTGTTTTAAAGTGTTTTAAATAAATACAATCTGTATATAAACTTAATTAATTTTTTTATTTTATTTTGTAATAATACTGTAATAATACACATTGTGATAAACACTTAGACATGACTGTCTGTAAAGAGACACACCGGTGAGACCAGTTAGCATGGCTGACTGCCTGTAAAGAGACACACCGGTGAGACCAGTTAGCATAGCTGACTGCCTGTAAAGAGACACACCGGTGAGACCAGTTAGCATGGCTGACTGCCTGTAAAGAGACACACCGGTGAGACCAGTTAGCATGGCTGACTGTCTGTAAAGAGACACACCGGTGAGACCAGTTAGCATGGCTACTGTCTGTAAAGAGACACACCGGTGAGACCAGTTAGCATGGCTGACTGCCTGTAAAGAGACACACCAGTGAGACCAGTTAGCATGGCTGACTGTCTGTAAAGAGACACACCGGTGAGACCAGTTAGCATGGCTGACTGTCTGTAAAGAGATACACTGGTGAGACAAACTTGTTTTTATTTGTATTTTGTATTTTGCTTATACCATTTCTATAAAGTACTAAACTGGGTTCAGATTAGCTGAATAGTTTATCATTAGTAAGGGAAATTATATTATACTCCTGACAGGAGTAGGCTTTTTATTTTGTGTGCTTTGTTTAGCTGGCTGCTTTGAAGTTGCTGTATTTAAAAAGACAGTGCACCTACTATGTTAAAAGACTTACGGCTAGATTATGAGTTTTGCAGTAAGAGGGGTGCGGTGTTAATTTGCACTTTATTGTCACCGCTCACTTCCCTACAACGCTGGTATTACAGGTTTACAAAAACCCGGCGTTAACAGGCAAGAAGTGAGCATAGAGCAAAATTGAGCTCCATACCGCACTCCAATACCAGCGCTGCTGAAAGCTGCGGTGAGCTGGTTTTACGTGCTCATGCACAATTTCCCCATAGACATCAATGGGGAGACACGGCTGAAAAAAGCCTAACACCTACAAAAAAGCAGCGGTAAGCTCCGTAACGCAGCCCGATTGATTCCTATAGGGAAACAAAATTTATGTTTACACCTAACACCCTAAATTGAACCCTGAGTCTAAACATCCCTAATCTTACACTTATAAACCCCTAATCTGCCGCTCCGGACATCGCCACCACTATAATAAACATATTAACCCCTAAACCACCGCACTCCCGCCTCACAAACACTAGTTAAATATTATTAACCTCTAATCTGCAACCCCTAACATCGCCGCCGCCACCACCACCTACCTACATTTATTAACCCCTAATCTGCTGCCCCCAACTTCGCCGCCACTATACTAAATTTATTAACCCCTAAACCTAAGTCTTACCCTAACCCTAACACCCACTAACTTTGATGTAATTAAAATAAATCTAAATAAAATCTACTATTAATAACTAAATAATTCCTATTTAAAACTAAACTTACCTGTAAAATAAACCCAAAGCTAGCTACAATATAACTAATAGTTACATTGTATCTAGCTTAGGGTTTATTTTTATTTCACAGGCAAGTTTGTATTTATTTTAACTAGTTACTAAATAGTTGAAAAACAAAAAGATATCCAAAGTACATCCAGGTGGGGGAGAAAAGATCACTTGAGTTCCAATTCCATATGTAAAAAGGCAAACTTTATTGAAGTAATTCAAGGATAAAACATGTAGATAAAACTGTCAGCAAGAGAGACAAGTAGGAAGGTCTGACCGGTTTCGGCCCAGTGTGGCCGTAGTCATAGACAGTGACAGGTATTCAAAGAGCACACCTTATATACCTGTTAGCCACTACCCAAAAGGGAGTGGTATCAAACTAACACAAATTAATACAGATTAAAAACAATTTGTTACTCTTGACTGTCTGGGAAAGGGGATATATAAATATATATATAATATAATTGCAATGGAGAAATATATAGATAAGTGAGCTATGGGCATAAGCTTTAGAATTACAACTATAGGTAATAAATTGATAAATAAATAAATACATTCATTTTTTTCCTCCCAAAAATATAAATTATAAATTAACTGATGAAAACCAGCTAGGTTGTTACTGTAAATGGAAGTTATAATAGGCAGTGTTAAAGTAAAGGTATCAAAGCAGATGCTAAAAGCAAAAAACAACAATAAATTTCTAGATAGCCAGATACAAACTCTTGTTCATGAATACTAATATGCAAAAATTAATAAATAAAGAAAATTGTTATTAGCAATTGAGTAAGAACTGGAAAACCATAAAGTCGGATGACTAGATATTGATATAAGCATTTTAATACTTCATACACTAACCTAAATATATAATGAAATTGAAAATATTTATAAAAAAGTTGTTCTTAAACCTAAAGGTGTGCCTTAGAGCCCATAGAGAGGTGGATAGTGAAAAGGCTATAGATATTAATATTAGCCAGTTCTAGAATGTCAAGGAAAAATATAAAATATATATTATATATATTATATTAAAGTCAGAAACTATCTGTGCCAATAATTTATAATGTCAAATTCTGAATTGAAACCCTCAGGTATCAGGCTACCGAGCCTGTGTATCCAGTAAATCTCTTGCCTGGAGAGGATATGAAATAAATCACCTCCCCTCGGTGGTCTGGATACTGACTCGATAGCCCGCCACCTGAAGGTTCCAACATCTCCCATGTGTACCTCCAAGAAGTGTTTTGATAGAGCAGAAACAGCCCTTTCTTGGGAGACATAGGAGAGATGCTCCCTAATCCGCTTACCCACAGGCCTTGTGGTTCTGCCTACATACTGTTTTTTTCACTGGGTGCATTCAATCAAGTAAATGACATATCTACTGCCGCACTTAATGCAACCCCTAGTGTCAAAAACCTCCAGTGTTTTGGTTGAAGAAAAGGTCTTTGAAACAACCATGTGGTCACATGACTTGCATGTTTTTTTACCACACTTGTATGTTCCCTTGACTTTTAACCATGAGCTGCCACTATCCTGTTGGGGCAACATACTGGGAGACAAAATGTTGCCCAGGGTCAAGTTATGTTTATAGATGAAATTACATCCATCCATTCATGGAAGTATCTGCAATGGATATGAGATGTAACCAAGGGAGGACAAGAGATAACAGACTGAGGAATGATACTTCCACTAGAATTAAACCCACTCTGGTCACTGCTTTCTCTAACCAATTTGACAAGGTTTGACAAGGTCTGTAAAGTTATTGAAAGGAACTTGCCTATACTTTGAGGCGACACAGTACTTAGACAGATTATGGAGGATGGATGTAATTTCATCTATAAACGTAACTTGACCCTGGGCAACATTTTGTCTCCCAGTATGTTGCCCCAACAGGATAGTGGCAGCTCATGGTTAAAAGTCAAGGGAACATACAAGTGTGGTAAAAAAACATGCAAGTCATGTGACCACATGGTTGTTTCAAAGACCTTTTCTTCAACCAAAATGCTGGAGGTTTTTGACACTAGGGGTTGCATTAAGTGCGGCAGTAGATATGTCATTTACTTGATTGAATGCATCCAGTGAAAAAAACAGTATGTAGGCAGAACCACAAGGCCTGTGGGTAAGCGGATTAGGGAGCATCTCTCCTATGTCTCCCAAGAAAGGGCTGTTTCTGCTCTATCCAAACACTTCTTGGAGGTACACATGGGAGATGTTGGAACCTTCAGGTGGCGGGCTATCGAGTCAGTATCCAGACCACCGAGGGGAGGTGATTTATTTCATATCCTCTCCAGGCAAGAGATTTACTGGATACACAGGCTCGGTAGCCTGATACCTGAGGGTTTCAATTCGGAATTTGACATTATAAATTATTGGCACAGATAGTTTCTGACTTTAATATAATATATATAATATATATTTTATATTTTCCTTGACATTCTAGAACTGGCTAATATTAATATCTATAGCCTTTTCACTATCCACCTCTCTATGGGCTCTAAGGCACACCTTTAGGTTTAAGAACAACTTTTTTATAAATATTTTCAATTTCATTATATATTTAGGTTAGTGTATGAAGTATTAAAATGCTTATATCAATATCTAGTCATCCGACTTTATGGTTTTCCAGTTCTTACTCAATTGCTAATAACAATTTTCTTTATTTATTCATTTTTGCATATTAGTATTCATGAAGAAGAGTTTGTATCTGGCTATCTAGAAATTTATTGTTGTTTTTTGCTTTTAGCATCTGCTTTGATACCTTTACTTTAACACTGCCTATTATAACTTCCATTTACAGTAACCAGCTAGCTGGTTTTCATCAGTTAATTTATCATTTATATTTTTGGGAGGAAAAAAATGAATGTATTTATTTATTTATCAATTTATTACCTATAGTTGTAATTCTAAAGCTTATGCCCATAGCTCACTTATCTATATATTTCTCCATTGCAATTATATTATATATATATTTATATATCCCCTTTCCCAGACAGTCAAGAGTAACAAGTTATTTTTAATCTGTATTAATTTGTGTTAGTTTGATACCACTCCCTTTTGGGGAGTGGCTAACAGGTATATAAGGTGTGCTCTTTGAATACCTGTCACTGTCTATGACTACGGCCACACTGGGCCGAAACCGGTCAGACCTTCCTACTTGTCTCTCTTGCTGAGAGTTTTATCTACATGTTTTATCCTTGAATTACTTCAATAAAGTTTGCCTTTTTACATATGGAATTGGAACTCAAGTGATCTTTTCTCCCCCACCTGGATGTACTTTGGATATCTTTTTGTTTTTCATTTACTGTGAAGTACAGGGACTCCACTTCCGCCAGCACGTCTTTACCGACACGGATCACAGCTGACCCGGATGACTCCAGCTGACTAGAGAGGGCGTGCTACATAGAGAGAGGCTGAGTAGTGCTGTCAGTGTATGAGAATTGAACTGCTGAGACTGAGTTTTGGGAATGCAGGGAACTCGATGACAACGGAGCACCTTACTATGAGTATGCCTTTTTGTGCTTGCATGTGACTTGTGGAACTTGTCTGTTAAGACCCGGCTCTTAACTACGGAGGTGTGGAACTGTGTTGGATGTAAGCCTGATTAACGCTACGGATATACACGAGCTGACAGGCTATCATTATTACTACATGATTACAGGATTATCTGTTATACCATTCTCTCCTATAAGTTTAATAGCGGGCCATTTGTGGGCGCATTGTTTGCTTGTGCTGGGCCTTTTTTGGAATATCGGCTGGCATTTAAAGTAACCGCTCAAAGACATAACGTTTACATAGCCCTATCAATGCTCTAAGAAAAGTCACATGACCTGCTTGCTTTGACTCAGAGTTTAAAGTTAAGTGAATACGCTGTATTGCAACCTGGTTTGCCTGTTTCACGGAAATGTACATATCAGTACTCTCCACTTAACACTACATGTCGCGAAGGTGACAGCCTCTCTCAGCACTTAATATAGTCCAGAACTTTGTCTTGAGCAATACGGTTGCTCTTTTTACTTGACTTTACTAAATAGTTATTAATTATTTACTAACTACCTAGCTAAAATAAATACAAATTTACCTGTGAAAGAAAACCTAACGTGTCTTACACTAACACCTAACCTTACACTACAATTAAATCAATTACCTAAATTAAATACAATTAACTAAATTACAATAAAAAACAAACCCTAAATTACACAAAATAAAAAAAGAAATTATCAGATATTTAAACTAATTACACCTAATCTCATAGACCTAACAAAATAAAAAAAGCCCACCCAAAATAAAAGAAACCCTAGCCTAAACTAAACTACCAATAGCCCTTAAAAGGGCCTTTTGCGGGGAATTGCCCCAAAGAAATCGTCTCTTTTACCTGTAAAAAAAAATACAAACAACCCCCCAAAAGTAAAACCCAACCCCCACGCAACCAACCCCCCAAAGAAAATCCTAACTAAAAAAAACTAAGCTCTACATTGCCCTGAAAAGGGCATTTGGATGGGCATTGCCCTTAAAAGGGCATTTAGCTCTTTTTCAAGTGCCCAAACCCCTAATCTAAAAATAAAACCCACACAATAAACCCTTAAAAAAGCCTAACACTAATCCCAGAAGATCCACTTACAGTTTTTGAAGACCCGACATCCATCCTCAACGAAGCGGCAGAAGTCTTCATCCAAGCGGCCGAAGTTTTCATCCAAGCCCGCAGAAGTCTTCATCCAGGCGGCATCTTCTATCTTCATCCATCCAGTGTGGAGCACCTCCATCTTCAAGACATCCGGCCCGGAGCATCCTCTTCAATTGAACTCTTCTTGCAGAATGAAGGTTCCTTTAAATGACGTCATCCAAGATAGCGTCTATTGAATTCCGATTGGCTGATAGAATTCTATCAGCCAATTGGAATTAAAGGTAAAAAAATCCTATTGGTTGATGCAATCAGCCAATAGGATTGAGCTTCAATCCTATTGGCTGATCCAATCAGCCAATAGGATTGAGCTTGCATTCTATTGGCTGTTCTATTGGCTGTTCCATTGCATCAGCCAATAGGATTTTTACACCTTTAATTCCGATTGGCTGATAGAATTCTATCAGCCAATCGGAATTGAAGGGACGCCATCTTGGATGACGTAATTTAAAGGAACCTTCATTCTGCAAGAAGACTTCGATTGAAGAGGATGCTCCGCACCGGATGTCTTGAAGATGGAGCCGCTCCACGCCGGATGGATGAAGATAGAAGATGCCGTCTGGATGAAGACTTTGGCGGCTTGGATGAAGACTTCTGCTGGCTTCGATGAGGACTTCTTCCGCTTCGTTGAGGATGGATGTCGGGTCTTCAAAAACTGTAAGTGGATCTTCGGGGGTTAGTGTTAGGCTTTTTTAAGGGTTTATTGGGTGGGTTTTATTTTTAGATTAGGGGTTTGGGCACTTGAAAAAGAGCTGATTAGGCTATTTTTTTTATTTTGGGTGGGCTTTTTTATTTTGATAGGGCTATTAGATTAAGTGTAATTTGTTTAAATATCTGATAATTTCTTTTTTATTTTGTGTAATTTAGTGTTTGTTTTTGTAATTTAGTTAATTGTATTTATTTTAGGTAGTTGATTTAATTGTAGTGTAAGGTTAGGTGTTAGTGTAAGACAGGTTTGTAGCGGCAGATTAGTGGTTAATAATATTTAACTAGTGTTTGTGATGCAGGAGGGCCTCGGTTTGGGGTTAATAGGTAGTTTATGGGTGTTAGTGTACTTTTTAACACTTTAGTTATGAGTTTTATGCTACAGCTTTGTAGCGTAAAACTCATAACTATTGACTTTAAAATGCGTTAGGAATCTTGGCGGAATTGGCTGTACCGCTCATTTTCTGGCCTCCCAGGCAGACTCGTAATACCGGTGCTATAGAAGTCCCATTGTAAAAGGACTTTTTGAAAGGTGCATTAGTTAATTTGCGTTACGGCCAAAAAAAGTGTGCGGTACAGTTTTTTTAACAAGACTCACAATAGCAGCGGTAGTGAAAAAGCCGCGTTATGACCCATAACGCTGTATATTCACTCATAGCGCAAAACTCGTAATCTAGCCGTTTGAAAATGCAGTTACCATGCCATTAAGACTGTTCTTCCAGTGACCTTACCATAATATATATATATATTTATTGAGGGTTATGCATGTGATGTCTGCAGTGTGCACTTCCTTATCTTATCACCTCTGTAGAGGACAATTATTGGCAGCATGCAGGTTTTAAGCTGCGCTCAGGTAGTTTACTGACTTACATGCACACAAGTATGAGATCCTTAGCATCTGGTCTGTAGGGAACAAGTGAGGACAGACACTCTATAGTAAACATGTGCGATTCGTTTTGGATCGATTCGGAAATTCGGCCAAATTCATAATATTCGGGATTCGGATCGATTCGGATTTCCAAATTAAAATAGTGCAGAATTTACTGAATAAATCCGAATTAGTTCGTATTTATTCGGTACATTCGGATGGCCATGGATTACACTAGTATTGTACAGTATATTAGGTTATATCACTCTGCTATGGGTTACCCCTAATATACAGTACATAATACGAATCTAATACACAGAACCGAATCCAGCCGAATTTATTTTAATCCGAATGAATCCGAAAAGAATCTGAACCGAACTGATTTGAATTTTTCCGAATTCGAATCGATTCGAACCGAAATTCGAAAAAATCCGAATCGATCCAAACCGAACCAAATTTTTTCGCCATGCACATATCTACTCTGTAGCACTGATATAAAGTGTTTAACAGGGGGAGTGCCTGGTAATGATTGTCACTGTGCCAGGTGCTAAACAAAGTGCAACAGTAACATACTACAGGTATAATGTGCCATTCTGAACTGTGCCAGGTTAAACGGACACTGAACCCAACATTTTTTGTGATTCAGATAGAGCATGAAGGTTTAAGCAACTTTCTAATTTACATCTATTTCTTCATTCTCTTGGTATCTTTATTTGAAATGCAAGAATGTAAGTTTAGATGCCGGCCCATTTTTGGTGAACAACCTGGGTTGTTCTTGCTGATTGGTGGATAAATTCATCCACCAATAAAAAAGTGCTGTCCAGAGTTCTAAATTTAAAAAAAGCTTAGATGCCTTCTTTTTCAAATAACGATAGCAAGAGAACAAAGAAAAATTGATAATACGTAAATTAGAAAGTTGCTTAAAATTGCATGTTCCATCTGAATTACAAAAGAAAAAATTTGGGTTCAGTGTCCCTTTAAGTGTATGTGTATGTATGTGTGTATATATGTGTGTGTGTGTATATATATATATATATATATATATATATATATATATATATATATAGCAGAGTCAATAGAATAGGCACTCCATATTCCAAAAGTCCATCAGCTCCCAGGGTGCACTTCCAAGATAATATCCAAATATAACAACAATGTAAAAAGGCACTCACTGGTATTAGTAGTAAAACATAACATTTAATAAAAAAAAATAATGTTTTGAGAACATTACGTTCCCTTTATCAAATGCTAGATACAGCAAAGAAATAAATACAGAGCTATATAACAACATGATAAAACAATCACCTTAAATACCCATGTGTGAAGTCTCCAAACGCCGAGCCGCAATTTGCGGCCCGCGTGCAGTGTCAAGGAGTGATGACATCATCAGCATGCAACACACGCTGATGCGTATACTATGGGGCGTGAAGAACCCTGTTAATCACACAGCCAGAGAAGTACCGGTCTCCTGTCAAAACATGATCATGTGTGTAATAGTAAACTGAAAGAACAAACACTGCACGGAGACTCAATTAAAATCAATAAAAACATTATCAATTGCTAAAACATAATAAGTATATCTAAGCAGACACATCTCAATGCATAATTATATGTATGTATCAATATAATACTAGAAGATCATGTGGTAAACTACTATTTCATCTATAAGTATTATATGAAGGCACATAGTATTATTAAAAAATGGCAAATAGTGTTATAAAACATATCCGTATGTCAAGGAGTATGGTAGAAACCTTGATGACAGAGGACTTAGTCAGGTATTTAAATGGGTCAACACGTATTAATGGTGAATTCTCCAATTCAAGGTCTCCAGGGAGATTATTATAAATTATATCTAAACACAGTAAGTAATTTACATAAATTTGGGATAATTGTTTCTTTTTTCTTTTTTCTTACGTATTAATGGTGTGTGATCCCCATAGTGGTAATGGACAGTAACAAAGGTCAGGATAGATAGGATATCATAGGGCTAATCAGGTGTATTGAAATGAGACACTACTAGGCAACACTCATATATAATTTAGTCCCCTGAATAAAATGGTCCAAAGTCCAGTATCGTGTTCAGCCCTTTAGGTGCTATAGTGTCCAATGTATAAATCCATCTTGTTTCTAGCCTTAATAGTTGATTACCCCTGTTACCTCCCCTTGTTGGTGGTGGCACCTGGTCAATTAACATAGTCCTTAGAATAGAGACACTATGTCTACAATGGGCAAAGTGGCGTGCAACTGGTTGATTAGAGTCCCCTTTTAAAAGGGCTTCCCTGATCGCACAGCGATGATTGGCCATCCTTTCCCGGAATGTGGTGACTGTCTTACCCACATATACAAGGGAGCATGGGCAAATCAGAATGTAGATGACATGGGTACTGGTGCAAGTCAGTCTGTAGTTAATCTTGTATCTTCTGTTGTTATGTGGGTGCTGAAATGTGTCACCCTTCAACATGCTGTCGCATGTTATACAGTCCCCACACCTAAGTCAGCCTTTTTTGTTGGATTTAAGCCAAGTGTGTCCTTCATAGCTTTTCACAGGGTCAGTCTTGACAAGCAAGTCACGCAAGTTCTTGGCGCGGCGGTATACCATCCTAGGTTGCTGAGTGTGTTGAAATGGTAGGGTCTTATCCATTTTAATTAGAACTCAATATTTCTTGACAGCAGAGTTCACCTGGTGGTGCATTGTGTCAAAAGTAGTGATGAAGTTGATGTTCTCCTCCTCAAGAGCAATATTACTCTTAGTAGTGATTCCTTCCTGGAACCTTTAAATCACTTTTTCTTTGATGTCCATTACCATTTTACTGTCATATCCACGTCTGATAAGTTTTTTTGACATCTCCTCGAGCTGTCTCTCCCTGACTGTTGCCTCAGTGTTATTGCGCAAAACCCGAGTGAGCTGGAGGCAATGATACCCCTCTTTTGATGTGTAGGATGATAGCTATGAGCCTCCGATAAGGAGTTACGATCTGTAGGTTTGGTGTACGTGAAGTGCCAAACTTGTGTGCCCCTTCACATAAAGATATTCATATCCAAAAAATGGATCTCTTGCACATCATTCTCAATTTTAAAGTTGATGGGGGTATCCAAGTTGTTCAACATCCCTACCCAAATGTGTCCCTCACCAGATTAGATATAAATCATCGATGTAGTGTGCAATTTACCACCTCATCCATGTTCTGGGGTTTCCAATATACATGCTTCTAATGTAGATCTCAGGGACTGATCGACTACCTTTTTAAATCCTACACACCAAAAGAGGGGTATTGTTGCTTCCAACTCACTCGGGTTTTGCGCAATAAAACTGAAGCAACAGTCAGGGAGAGACAGCTCGAGGAGATGTCAAACTTATCAGACGTGATTTAAAGGTTCCAAGAAGGAATCACTACTAAGAGTAATATTGCTCTTGAGGAGGAGAACATCAACTTCATCACTACTTTTGACACAATGCACCACCAGGTGAACTCTGCTGTCAGGAAATATTGGGTTCTAATTAAAATGGATAAGACCCTACCATTTCAACGCACTCAGCACCCTAGGATGGAACTTGCGCAACTTGCTTGTCAAGACTGACCCTGTGAAAAGCTATGAAGGAAACACTTGGCTTAAATCCAACAAAAAAAGGCTGCCTTAGGTGTGGGGACTGTATCACATGCAACAGCATGTTGAAGGGTGACACATTTCAGCACCCACATAACAACAGAAGATACAAGATTAACTACAGACTGACTTGCACCAGTACCCATGTCATCTACATTCTGATTTGCCCATGCTCCCTTGTATATGTGGGTAAGACGGTCACCACATTCCGGGAAAGGATGGCCAATCATTGCTGTGCGATCAGGGAAGCCCTTTTAAAAGGGGACTCTGATCAGCCAGTTGCACGCCACTTTGCCCGTTGTAGACATAGTGTCTCTAGTCTAAGGACTATGTTAATTGACCAGGTACCACCACCAACAAGGGGAGGTAACAGGGGTAATCAACTATTAAGGCTGGAAACAAATTTGGTTTTCCAAAGAAGTAGCACATGCTGTAAAGACAAAAAAGATAGCTTATAAAAATTACAGACACACACAAGCAGATGATGATATGAAAATATGGAGACTCCAACAAAAAAAGACTAAGCAGTTAATTAGGAAGGTTAAAGCTCATGCAGAAGAGAAGATAGCACAGTCAGTAAAACATGGGGACAAAACATTCTTTAGATATATCAGTGAAAGAAGAAAAAATAAGGTAGGAATAGTAAAATTGAAATCAGTTGATGGTAGAATAATAGAAGGAGATAAGCAGATTGCAGACTGTCTCAATGATTACTTCTGTTCTGTTTTCACTAAAGATTGTGAAGATACAATGTCTACATTAAGGGATGCTACGCAAAATAGAAACAAGCTTAACAGTAATCTTTTTACAGAGGATGAGGTTTTGTTAGCATTATCAAAAATAAATGTTACAAAGGCAGTGGGTCCTGATAATATTCATCCAAGGGTTTTAAAAGAACTTCGATCAGTGCTAACTGTCCCATTAACTGATCTGTTTAATCAGTCACTATTAACAGGAGCTGTCCCAGATGATTGGAGAATAGCAAATGTAATACCCCTTCATAAAAAGGGCAGTAGAGAAGAATCTGGCAACTACAGGCCAGTTAGTTTAACTTCAGTAGTAGGGAAATTAATGGAAAGCCTCTTAAAAGAAAGAATTATGACTTACATAAAGACAAACAATTTAGAGGACCAAAATCAGCATGGTTTTACTTCAGGGAGATCATGTCAGACTAATCTAATTGACTTCTTTGATTATGTAACAAAAGTATTAGACAAGGGAGGAGCAGTTGATGTAGCATATCTAGATTTCAGCAAAGCATTTGACACCGTCCCACACAATAAACTTATTCACAAACTATATCTCCTTGGTCTAGATTCAAAAATTGTGAACTGGGTGGAATGCTGGCTTAAGGACAGAAAACAAAGTGTCTTAGTAAATGGAGTTCATTCAGCAGAGGGGGCTGTTACTAGTGGTGTTCCTCAGGGGTCAGTTCTGGGGCCTGTTTTGTTTAACATATTTATCTGCGATATCAGCAAAGGGCTACAGGGGAAAGTATGTCTCTTTGCAGATGATACAAAAATTTGCAACAGAGTGGATGTTCCAGGGGGGGTAGACAAAATGAGAAGTGATATACAACAATTGGAGGATTGGACAAACGACTGGGGTCTAAAGTTTAACACAGCAAAGTGTAAAATAATGCATTTAGGGAAGAAAAATCCAAATGTTAATTACAGACTCAATGACACTTTACTGACTGTTACAGACGAGGAACAGGACTTGGGAATTATTATTTCAGATGATTTAAAACTTAGTAAACAATGTAGTAATGCAGCGAGTAAGGCAAGCAGAATGCTTGGATGTATTGGTAGAGGTATTTGCAGCAGAAATAGTAAGGTTCTTATGCCACTTTATAGATCATTAGTTAGGCCTCATCTTGAGTATTGTGTGCAGTTCTGGAGACCATATCTTCAGAAGGATATTAACAAACTTGAATCTGTGCAAAGGAGGGCTACCAAAATGGTACATGGTCTAAAAAATAAAACTTACCAGGATAGGCTCATTGACCTAAATATGTATAGCTTAGAGGAGAGAAGGGAAAGAGGTGATATGATAGCAACTTTCAAGTACATTAAAGGGTTTAGTAAAACTGAGGCTGTGGGTATTTTACATAAAATGGAAAATTCAAGAACAAGGGGTCATGAGCTCAAGCTAAAGGGTAGTAGATTCAGAAGTAATTTGAGGAAGCACTTCTTTACAGAAAGAGTGATTGATTTATGGAATAAACTTCCTCAAGAGGTAGTAGCAACAAACACTGTGGGGGACTTTAAAAATGCATGGGACAAGCATAGGGCTATCCTACGAACTAGATAAGTTTATACTGTTAGGTAAGGTCGGGCAGACTTGCTGGGCCTATGGCTCTTATCTGCCGTCAATATCTATGTTTCTATGTTTCTAAAGGGCTGAACACAATACTGGACTTTGGGCCATTTTATTCAGAGGACTGAATATATGAGTGTTGCCTAGTAGTGTCTCATTTCAATACACCTGATTAGCCCTATGATATCCTATCTATCCTTACCTTTGTTACTGTCCATTACCACTATGGGGATCACACGCCATTAATACGTGTTGACCCATTTAAATACCTGACTGACTAAGTCTTCTGTCATCAAGGTTTCTACCATACTCCTTGACACATTTACCACATGATCTTCTAGTATTATATTGATACATATATATAATTATGCATTGAGATGTGTCTGCTTAGATATACTTATTATGTTTTAGCAATTGCTAATGTTTTTATTGATCTTAATTAAGTCTCCATGCAGTGTTTGTTCTTTCAGTTTACTATCACACACATGATCACAAGCTTTATTTGACAGATGTCCTTTTTACATATATCGCTCCTTGTGTTTTGACAGGAGACCGGTACTCCTCTGGCTGTGTGATTGACAGGGTTCTTCACGCCCTATAGTATACGCATCAGCGTGTGTTGCACGCTGATAATGTCATCACTCCTTGACACTGCATGCGGGCCGCAAATTGCGGCTCTGCGTTTGGAGACTTCACACATGGGTATTTAAGGTGATTGTTTTATCATGTTGTTATATAGCTCTGTATTTATTTCTTTGCTGTATCTGGCATTTGATAAAGGGAACGTAATGTTCTAAAAACATTTTTTTTTTTTATTAAATGTTATGTTTTACTACTAATACCAGTGAGTGCCTTTTTACATGGATGAGATATATACAGTGGCGTAGCGTGGGGGGGGGCCACAGGGGCGGTTGCCCCGGGCGCAAAATTCTGGGGGGCGCAAAATGCTTGGCTCCCAGCCTCCCCAGTCCCCATCATCTCAAGACAGTAGACAGTCAAAGTCCCACTCCCAGCAGCGCTACAGGGAGGCTAAAAAATCTGACAGGCGCCTGCGCCCAGCCGTTCTGTCTCTAAGTGAACTGTCTACTACTCTGAAGTCAAGACGTGCTGTGTAATGATTTAATTATCATAATTTTATGAGTGTAATCCTATCCGACCGTTACCTGCTGCTAGACTAGTGTTTATGCCACTAGTTAGCACGGTCCACTCCCACTCCCAGCGCACATGTCAGGAGGGAGGAAGAAGTCAGAGCAGCAGAGCCAGAGTGGAGTCAGACTGACTAGTACGCCGCGCCCGCAATAAGGTAAGTAGGGTCAACAGAAATTACCAAACTCATCACCGGGACCGTATCAGAACCAGACCACCAGTGCCACTGCCAGCCAGAATTATAATTAAATTATTATAGCCCCTGTTTTTGCCTGGGCCCTGGGGAATAGGGATTGGAAATGGCAACGCACGCAAAATGCAGCTTAGCCTCTACCGTTACCCAGGTGACGTCGCAGGGCCAGCCAGCCAAGTTCCAAAGGACCCAGAGTCACTCTGAGCCAGCCAGCCAAATTCCAACTTCCAAAGGACCCAGAGTCTGAGCCAGCCAGCATGCCAGAGTGTGAGAGTGATCTATGCTGCTTTAAAGTGAAAGCTGGTTATTTTATTTCAAATTCATTTTTAACCTGGGTAAAATAAAACATACAAGATGTAAATGATCTACATCTTGTATGTTTTACCCAGGTTAAAAATGAATTAAAAAAAAATAACTGGCTTTCACTTTAAAGCAGCATAGATCACTCTCACACTCTGGCATGCTGGCTCAGATGTATTTAAAAATTAAATCCCATGTTTAAATATTAAACCATAAAAAATTTAATTGTTAAGTTATATAATGTACTTACTTAATGTATATAATAAAGTAATGGTTGCCTGCAACCATATTGAATCCTAATTTTTAAGGATGAATGTAGAGTTTAGAATTCTATATATATATATAGTATATATTTTTGTTGTTAAAATAAAGCTTTGTTTGTTTTATAACAAAAACCTGTCTCCTAAGTTGTTGAGCTGTCTCCTATATTCAAAGCAAATTTGCCAATCCCTACTGTACTGGTGGAAGAGACTCAGTCAGTGCTAATGGATTAGGGGGGCGCAATTCTTGCCTTGCCCTGGGCGCTGAGAAGCCACGCTACGCCACTGGATATATATATATATATATATATATATATATGTGTGTGTGTGTGTATGTGTATATATATATATATATATATGTGTGTGTGTATGTGTATATATATATATATGTGTGTGTGTATGTGTATATATATATATATGTGTGTGTGTATGTGTATATATATATATATGTGTGTGTGTGTGTATGTATATATATATATATATATATATGTATATATGTGTGTGTGCATATATATATATATATTTATATGTATATATGTATATATGTGTGTGTATGTGTATATATATATATATATGTGTGTATGTGTATATATATATGTGTGTGTGTGTGTATATATATATATATGTATATATGTGTGTGTGCATATATATATATATATATATATATATTTATATGTATATATGTGTGTGTTTTTATATATACATATATATATATATATATATATATACACACACACACATGTCTAATGCAGAAAAGCTGTACCATGAATATGGCCCATTGTATGTTGTAAAGGTGAAATATTAATGTGTGTCATGTCTGTGTTTTTTTGTCTGTGGGGTACCCACTACAACCCCTACCCTATAGCACATACAACTGAAGTCAGTTGGGGAACTGTGGGTTACAATGACCACAGCTGGCACTGATCAGCTGGTTTCTTGCTCTCATGAGGTTTGTACCATTCTGATGCCAGTCGTGGGTGAACCTTCCTTAACATTCGGCTGTTCATCTTTTGTTTTTCAGGTCGGCGATCGTGCCTGGGGGAGCAGTTAGCCAGGATGGGCCTTTTCCTCTTCTTTACCAGCCTCCTACAGACATTTACATTTCAGATCCCCAGTGACCAACCTCCACCAAGAGAAGACCCTTTGGTTACTGTGACGTTAACCCCTCATCCGTTTGAGATCTGTGCTGTCGTTAGATAGGGCCCATTACGCACGCTGCTCGCTGCTTGTTGTTGTCCGTGCTTAGTTCTGCTGTCACCGTCACCTGTCTCACTGCTCTTCTGAGTCAAATAAAACCTGTGCAAATCTGGCTTCAAATGAATTTATTTGTACACTAATAACAGATTTTATGATCTAGAGACAGGGAAAACGTACAGTTGCTTTAGGTTAGAAAAGGTTTTAATTAAAAACACAATTCATTTAAAGGGACACTCAAGTCAAAATAAGCTTTTTTTTTTATTCAGACAGAGCAGCAGTTTTATTTCTATTATTACATTGTGCACAGCCTATTTAATATTCACACTTTATGGGGAACAATCTCCTACTGAGTGTATGCACAAGCTCACAGGGTATACGTATACTAGTCTGTGATTGGCTGATGACGGTCACATGATACAGTGGGCTGGAAAATGGGAGATAAAAATAAATTTATCAGAAAAAAGTAGGTGTTAAATCATTGTCTTTTTATTATGCACTTGTTAATTATTTAATTAACTTATTAAAGGGACATTCCACTATTCCTTATATATGCCCAGTATATATCAGTAAAAAAGTGCTGCATAACAAAAGGTCTGTACACACAATAAATGTTTATATATGCACAGTATATATCAGTAATTAAGTGCTGCATAACAAAAGGTCTGTACACACAATAAATGTTTATATATGCACAGTATATATCGGTAATTAAGTGCTGCATTACATAAGGTCTACACACACATTAAATGTTTGTATATGCACAGTATACATCAGTAATTAAGTGCTGCATTACATAAGGTCTGCACACACAATAAATGTTTATATATGCACAGTATATATCAGTAATTAAGTGTGGCATTACATAAGGTCTGCATACACAATAAATGTTTATATATGCACAGTATATATCAGTAATTAAGTGTGGCATTACATAAGGTCTGCATACACAATAAATGTTTATATATGCACAGTATATATCAGTAATTAAGTGCTGCATTACATAAGGTCTGCACACACAATAAATGTTTATATATACACAGTATATATCAGTTATTAAGTGCTGCATAACAAAAGGTGTGCGCACACAATAAATGTTTATATATGCACAGTATATATCAGTAATTAAGTGCTGCATTACATAAGGTCTGCACACACAATAAATGTTTATATATGCACAGTATATATCAGTAATTAAGTGCTGCATTACATAAGGTCTGCACACACAATAAATGTTTATATATGCACAGTATATATAAGTAATTAAGTGCTGCATTACATAAGGTCTGCACACACAATAAATGTTTATATATGCACAGTATATATCAGTAATTAAGTGCTGCATTACATAAGGTCTGCACACACATTAAATGTTTATATATGCACAGTATATATCAGTAATTAAGTGCTGCATTACATAAGGTCTGTACACACAATAAATGTTTATATATGCACAGTATATATATCAGTAATTAAGTGCTGCATTTCATTAGCTCTGCACACACAATAAATGTTTATATATGCCCAGAATATATCAGTAATTAAGTGCTGCATAACAAAAGGTCTGCACACACAATAAATGTTTATATATGCACAATATATATCAGTAATTAAGTGCTGCATTACATAAGGTTTGCACACACAATAAATGTTTATATATGCCCAGTATATATCAGTAATTAAGTGCTGCGTAACAAAAGGTCTGCACACACAATAAATGTTTATATATGCACAATATATATCAGTAATTAAGTGCTGCATTACATAAGGTCTGCACACACAATAAATGTTTATATATGTACAGTATATATCAGTAACTAAGTGCCACATTACATAAGGTCTGCACACACAATAAATGTTTATATATGCACAGTATATATCAGTAATTAAGTGCTGCCTTACATAAGGTCTGCACACACAATAAATGTTTATATATGCACAGTATACACTGTGTGCAGAATTATTAGGCAAATGAGTATTTTGACCACATCATCCTCTTTATGCATGTTGTCTTACTCCAAGCTGTATAGGCTCGAAAGCCTACTACCAATTAAGCATATTAGGTGATGTGCATCTCTGTAATGAGAAGGGGTGTGGTCTAATGACATCAACACCCTATATCAGGTGTGCATAATTATTAGGCAACTTCCTTTCCTTTGGCAAAATGGGTCAAAAGAAGGACTTGACAGGCTCAGAAAATTCAAAAATAGTGAGATATCTTGCAGAGGGATGCAGCGCTCTTAAAATTGCAAAGCTTCTGAAGCGTGATCATCGAACAATCAAGCGTTTCATTCAAAATAGTCAACAGGGTTGCAAGAAGCGTGTGGAAAAACCAAGGCGCAAAATAACTGCCCATGAACTGAGAAAAGTCAAGCGTGCAGCTGCCAAGATGCCACTTGCCACCAGTTTGGCCATATTTCAGAGCTGCAACATCACTGGAGTGCCCAAAAGCACAAGGTGTGCAATACTCAGAGACATGGCCAAGGTAAGAAAGGCTGAAAGACGACCACCACTGAACAAGACACACAAGCTGAAACATCAAGACTGGTCCAAGAAATATCTCAAGACTGATTTTTCTAAGGTTTTATGGACTGATGAAATGAGAGTGAGTCTTGATGGGCCAGATGGATGGGCCCGTGGCTGGATTGGTAAAGGGCAGAGAGCTCCAGTCCGACTCCTGCCAGCAAGGTGGAGGTGGAGTACTGGTTTGGGCTGGTATCATCAAAGATGAGCTTGTGGGGCCTTTTCGGGTTGAGGATGGAGTCAAGCTCAACTCCCAGTCCTACTGCCAGTTTCTGGAAGACACCTTCTTCAAGCAGTGGTACAGGAAGAAGCCTGCATCCTTCAAGAAAAACATGATTTTCATGCAGGACAATGCTCCATCACACGCGTCCAAGTACTCCACAGCGTGGCTGGCAAGAAAGGGTATAAAAGAAGAAAATCTAATGACATGGCCTCCTTGTTCACCTGATCTGAACCCCATTGAGAACCTGTGGTCCATCATCAAATGTGAGATTTACAAGGAGGGAAAACAGTACACCTCTCTGAACAGTGTCTGGGAGGCTGTGGTTGCTGCTGCACGCAATGTTGATGGTGAACAGATCAAAACACTGACAGAATCCATGGATGGCAGGCTTTTGAGTGTCCTTGCAAAGAAAGGTGGCTATATTGGTCACTGATTTGTTTTTGTTTTGTTTTTGAATGTCAGAAATGTATATTTGTGAATGTTGAGATGTTATATTGGTTTCACTGGTAAAAATAAATAATTGAAATGGGTATATATTTGTTTTTTGTTAAGTTGCCTAATAATTATGCACAGTAATAGTCACCTGCACACACAGATATCCCCCTAAAATAGCTATAACTAAAAACAAACTAAAAACTACTTCCAAAACTATTCAGCTTTGATATTAATTAGTTTTTTGGGTTCATTGAGAACATGGTTGTTGTTCAATAATAAAATTAATCCTCAAAAATACAACTTGCCTAATAATTCTGCACTCCCTGTATATCAGTAATTAAGTGCAGCATTACATAAGGGGCCCGATCCGATATGCAGCGTCGCCCGCAAATGCCGGCGACGCTGAATTTTGCGCTGGTTTGGTATCCTATATACGGCGTAACCTAGAAGTTACGCTCGTATATTTCTGCCGTCGCCCGTAGTTTTTTGGGCCATAGACAGGTATACCAAACCAGCACAGTTTGGCATCCAATATACAGCGTAAGGACTTACGTGGCGAAAATGGAGAAATCTTACTCCAATTTCACCTCGCCACAAAAAGCAGCCGTAGTAAGCCTTACGCTGTCTATTGGAGCCCCATAACTCCCTAAACTAGCTACAAAATAAACCTAACAACTAACGCATGCACAATGTCTATCTACCTGTCACCCGCGATCTGCTAAATAAAACCTAACACCTAACGCATATGCAATGTCTATCTACCTGTCAACCGCGATCCCCCGCCGCAATCCCTAATAAAATATTTAACCCCTAAACCGCCGCTCCCGGACCCCGCCGCCACCTACATTAACTACCCCCTAATGTGATCCCCCTACACCGTCGCCAACTATATTAAACTACCCCCTAAAGTGAGCCCCTTACACTGCCGCCATCTACCTTACCTATCCCCTAAAGTGAGCTCCTACCCCCCCGCCACCTATATTAAATTAATTAACCCCTAATTTAATCCCCCTACCCCGCCGCCACCTATATTAAATTAATTAACCCCTAATTTAATCCCCCTACCCCGCCGCCAGCTATATTAAATTATTTAACCCCTAAAATACTAAACTATCCCTACCACTAAACCTAAGTCTAACCCTACAAATAGCCCTGAAAAGGGCTTTTTGCGTGGCATTACCCCAAAGTAAACTGCTCTATTGCCAGCCCTTAAAAGGGCTTTTGGAGGGGCTTTGTCACAAAGTAAACAGCTCTTTTGCATCTAATCTAAATCCCCCTACACCGCCGCCACCTATATTAAATGTATTAACCCCTAATCTAATCCCCCTACACCACCGCAACCTATATTAAACACATTAACCCCTAATCTAAATCCCCCTACACCGCCGCCACCTATATTAAACACATTAACCCCTAATCTAATCCACCTACACCGCCGCCAGCTATATTAACAATATTAACCCTAATTATATTAGGGTTAATATAGTTAATATAGTTATTATATTATATATATTAACTATATTAACCCTAATTATATTAGGGTTAATATAGTTAATATCGTTATTATATTATATATATATTAAGTATAATAACCCTATCTAACTCTAACATCCATAACTCAACTCTTATTAAAATAAATCTAATATTAATATTATTAATTAAAATATTCCTATTTAAATCTAAATAATTACCTATAAAATAAACCCTAAGATAGCTACAATGTAATTAATAATTACATTGTAGCTATTTTAGGGTTTATATTTATTTTACAGGTAACTTGGTATTTATTTTAACTAGGTACAATAGCTATTAAATAGTTAATAACTATTTAATAGCTACCTAGTTAAAATAATTACCAATTTACCTGTAAAATAAATCCTAATCTAAGTTACAAATACAACTACACTATCAATAAATTAAATAAACTACAAATATCTAAACTAAAATACAATTAAATAAACTAAACTAAATTACAAAAAAACCCCACTAAATTACAAAAAATAAAAAATAGATTACAAGATTTTTAAGCTAATTACACCTATTCTAAGCCCCCTAATAAAAAAAAATTCCCTACCCTATTCAAAATTAAAAAAGTTAGCTCTTTTACCTTACCAGCCCTTAAAAGGGCCTTTTGCGGGGCATTCCATAAAGAAAACTGGTCTTTTGCCTGAAAAAAAAAACACAATACCACCCCCCAACATTACAACCCACCACCCACATACCCCTAATCTAACCCAAACCCCCCTTAAATAAACCTAACACTACCCCCCTGAAGATCTCCCTACCTTGTATTCACCCAGCCGGGCAGAACTCTTCATCCGATCCGGGCGATGTCTTCAAACAAGCGGCAGTGAAGTCTTCTTCCATCCGGGCGATGTCTTCAAGCAAGCAGCAGAGAGTCTTCTTCCATCCGGCGATGGATGGAAGAAGTGATGTGGTTCAGCGATGTGGTTCAGCCAATCGGATTGAACTTGAATCTGATTGGCTGATTCAATCAGCCAATCAGATTTTTCTACCTTAATTCCGATTGGCAGATAGAATCCTATCAGCCAATCGGAATTCGACGGACGCCATCTTGGATGACGTCATTTAAAGGAACCTCATTCGTCAGGAAGTCATCGTGCCGGATGGATGCTCCGCGGCGGAGGAGCGAAGAAAGAAGATTGAAAATGCCGCTTTGCTTGAAGACATCGCCGGATGGAAGAAGACTCTCTGCCGCTTGCTTGAAGACATCGCCCGGATGGAAGAAGACTTCTTTGCCGCTTGATTGAAGACATTGCCAGATGGAAGAAGACTTCACTGCCGCTTGATTGAAGACATCGCCCGGATCGGATGAAGAGTTCTGCCCGGCTGGGTGAATACAAGGTAGGGAGATCTTCAGGAGGGTAGTGTTAGGTTTATTTAAGGGGGGTTTGGGTTAGATTAGGGGTATGTGGGTGGTGGGTTGTAATGTTGGGGGGTTGTATTGTGGGGGTTTTTTTCAGGCAAAAGAGCAGTTTTCTTTGGGGCATGCCCCGCAAAAGGCCCTTTTAAGGGCTGGTAAGGTAAAAGAGCTAACTTTTTTAATTTAGAATAGGGTAGGGAATTTTTTTTTGTTTTGGGGGGCTTAGAATAGGTGTAATTAGCTTAAACATCTTGTAATCTTTTTTTTATTTTTTGTAATTTAGTGTTTATTTGTTTTTGTAATTTAGTTTAGTTTATTTAATTGTATTTTAGTTTATATATTTTCTAGTTTATTTAATTTATTGATAGTGTAGGTGTATTTGTAACTTAGGTTAGGATTTATTTTACAGGTAAATTGGTAATTATTTTAACTAGGTAAGTATAATTAGGGTTAATATAGTTAATATATATAATATAATAACTATATTAACTATATTAACCCTAATATAATTAGGGTTAATTAGGGTTAATATAGTTAATATAGCTGGCGGCGGTGTAGGGGGATTAGATTAGGGGTTAATACATTTATTATAGGTGGCGGCGGTGTAGGGGGATTTAGATTAGATGCAAAAGAGCTGTTTACTTTATGACAAAGCCCCGCCAAAAGCCCTTTTAAGGGCTGGTAAAAGAGCAGTTTTCTTTGGGGCATACCCTGCAAAAAGCCTTTTTAAGGGCTGGCAATAGAGCAGTTTACTTTGGGGTAATGCCACGCAAAAAGCCCTTTTCAGGGCTATTTGTAGGGTTAGACTTAGGTTTAGTGGTAGGGATAGTTTAGTATTTTAGGGGTTAAATAATTTAATATAGCTGGCGGCGGGGTAGGGGGATTAGATTAGGGGTTAATTAATTTAATATAGGTGGCGGCGGGGTAGGGGGATTAGATTAGGGGTTAAATAATTTAATATAGGTGGCGGCGGGGTAGGGGGATTAGATTAGGGGTTAAATAATTTAATATAGGTGGCGGCGGTGTAGGGGGATTAAATTAGGGGTTAATAATTTTAAAATAGATGGTGGCGGGGTAGGGGCTCACTTTAGGGGGTAGGTAAGGTAGATGGCGGCGGGGTAGGGGCTCACATTAGGGGGTTATAGATTTAATATAGCTGGCGGCAGGGTCCGGGAGCGGCGGTTTAGGGGTTAATAACTTTATTAGGTGGCGGCGGGTCCGGGAGCGGCGGTTTAGGGGTTTAACACTTTTTTTATTTGTGGCGGGGTCCGGAAGCGGCAGGATAGGGGTTAATAACTTTATGTAGGTGGCGGCGGTATAGGGGGCAGCAGATTAGGGGTTAATATGTATAATGTAGGTGGCGCTGGGCTCCGGGAGTGGCGGTTTAGGGGTTAATGACTTTATTTAGTTGCGGTGGGCTCCGGGAGCGGCGGTTTAGGGGTTAATAACTTTATTTAGTTGCGGTGGGCTCCGGGAGCGACAGTATAGGGGGTAAACAGTATAGTATAGTGTAACTGTTTAGTGACAGGGTACCAAGAAAGCTGTGAAAAAGCCGAAGAGCAGCGAGATCGATGACTGTTAGTTAACAACAGTCTGCTGCTCATCGCTCCGTACTTGGTGCGTGGCTTTTTTACAGCTTTTTTAATAATTTTGGAGAATGTATTCAGGTCCGCGGCAGCGATGTTAGGCGATCTTAGGTGAGCGTATTGGTGCCGTCGAATGCAGGTAAGTTGACAGCTTGATAAATAGAGGCCAGTGACTGCAGTTTATAATATACATTATACAAGGTCTGTTACAGCAAATTATATACAGAGGCCTTAATAAACTATACAGATGTTAATACAGTTACTGCAGTTTACTATACACATTATACAAGGTCTGTTATAGCAACTGATCTGCTGAGGTCTTAATAAACTATACAGACGTTAATACAGATACTGCAGTTTACAATACACATTATACAAGGTCTGTTATAGCAACTGATCTGCAGATATCTTAATAAACTATACAGGTGTTAATACAGTGACTGCAGTTTACAATACACATTATACAAGGTCTGTTATAGCAACTGATCTGCAGAGGACTTAATAAACTATACAGATGTTAATACAGTGACTGCAGTTTACAATACACATTATTCAAGGTCTGTTACAGCAAATTATATACAGAGGCCTTAATAAACTATACAGATGTTAATACAGTTACTGCAGTTTACAATACACATTATACAAGGTCTGTTATAGCAACTGATCTGCTGAGGTCTTAATAAACTATACAGACGTTTATACAGATACTGCAGTTTACAATACACATTATACAAGGCCTGTTATAGCACTCATCTACAGAGGTATCAATAAACTATACAGATGTTAATACAGTTACTGCAGTTTACAATACTCATACAAGGCCTGTTATAGTAACTCATCTGCAGAGGACATAATAAACTATACAGATGTTAATACAGTTACTGCAGTTTACAATACACATTATACAAGGTCTGTTATAGCACTGATCTGCAGAGGCCTTAATAAACTATACAGATGTTAATACAGTGACTGCAGGTACAATACACATTATACAAGGTCTGTTATAGTAACTAATCTGCAGAGGACTTAATAAACTATACATATGTTAATACAGTGACTGCAGTTTACAATACACATTATAAAAGGCTGTTATAGCACTGATCTGCAGAGGCCTTAATAAACTATACAGATGTTAATACAGTTACTGCAGTTTACAATACACATTATACAAGGCCTGTTATAACAACTGATCTGCAGAGGACTTAATAAACTATACAGATGTTAACACAGTTACTGCAGTTTACAATACTCATTATACAAGGCCTGTTATAGTAACTCATCTGCAGAGGACTTAATAAAATATACAGATGTTAACACAGTTACTGCAGTTTACAATACACATTATACAAGGCTGTTATAGTATCTGATCTGCAGAGGACTTAATAAACTATACAGATGTTAATACAGTGACTGCAGTTTACAGTACACATTATACAAGGCCTGTTATAGCAACTGATCTGCAGAGGACTTAATAAACTATACAGATGTTAATACAGTGACTGCAGTTTACAATACACATTATTCAAGGTCTGTTACAGCAAATAATATACAGAGGCCTTAATAAACTATACAGATGTTAATACAGTTACTGCAGTTTACAATACACATTATACAAGGTCTGTTATAGCAACTGATCTGCTGAGGTCTTAATAAACTATACAGACGTTTATACAGATACTGCAGTTTACAATACACATTATACAAGGTCTGTTATAGCAACCGATCTGCAGATATCTTAATAAACTATACAGGTGTTAATACAGTGACTGCAGTTTACAATACACATTATACAAGGTCTGTTATAGCAACTGATCTGCAGAGGACTTAATAAACTATACAGATGTTAATACAGTGACTGCAGTTTACAATACACATTATACAAGGTCTGTTATAGCAACTGAGCTGCAGAGGCCTTAATAGATTATACAGATGTTAATACAGTCACTGCAGTTTACAATACACATTATACAAGGCCTGTTATAGCACTGATCTACAGAGGTATCAATAAACTATACAGATGTTAATACAGTTACTGCAGTTTACAATACACATTATACAAGGTCTGTTATAGTAACTGATCTGCAGAGGTCTTAATAAACTATACAGATGTTAATACAGTTACTGCAGTTTACAATACACATTATACAAGGCCTGTTATAGCAACTGATCTGCAGAGGTCTTAATAAACTATACAGATGTTAATACAGTGACTGCAGTTTACAATACTCATTATACAAGGTCTGTTATAGCAACTGATCTGCAGATATCTTAATAAACTATACAGGTGTTAATACAGTGACTGCAGTTTACAATACACCTTATACAAGGCCTGTTATAGCAACTGTTCTGCAGAGGTCTTAATAAATTATACAGATGTTAACACAGTTACTGCAGTTTACAATACACTTTATACAAGGCTGTTATAGTAACTGATCTGCAGAGGACTTAATAAACTATACAGATGTTAATACAGTGACTGCAGTTTACAGTACACATTATACAAGGCCTGTTATAGCAACTGATCTGCAGAGGACTTAATAAACTATACAGATGTTAATACAGTGACTGTAGTTTACAATACAAATTATTCAAGGTCTGTTACAGCAAATAATATACAGAGGCCTTAATAAACTATACAGATGTTAATACAGTTACTGCAGTTTACAATACACATTATACAAGGTCTGTTATAGCAACTGATCTGCTGAGGTCTTAATAAACTATACAGACGTTAATACAGTGACTGTAGTTTACAATACACATTATTCAAGGTCTGTTACAGCAAATAATATACAGAGGCCTTAATAAACTATACAGATGTTAATACAGTGACTGCAGTTTACAATACACATTATAAAAGGCTGTTATAGCACTGATCTGCAGAGGCCTTAATAAACTATACAGATGTTAATACAGTTACTGCAGTTTACAATACACATTATACAAGGGCTGTTATAACAACTGATCTGCAGAGGACTTAATAAACTATACAGATGTTAACACAGTTACTGCAGTTTACAATACTCATTATACAAGGCCTGTTATAGTAACTCATCTGCAGAGGACTTAATAAACTATACAGATGTTAATACAGTGACTGCAGTTTACAATACACATTATAAAAGGCTGTTATAGCACTGATCTGCAGAGGCCTTAATAAACTATACAGATGTTAATACAGTTGCTGCAGTTTACAATACACATTATACAAGGCCTGTTATAACAACTGATCTGCAGAGGACTTAATAAACTATACAGATGTTAACACAGTTACTGCAGTTTACAATACACATTATACAAGGCTGTTATAGTAACTGATCTGCAGAGGACTTAATAAACTATACAGATGTTAATACAGTGACTGCAGTTTACAGTACACATTATACAAGGCCTGTTATAGCAACTGATCTGCAGAGGACTTAATAAACTATACAGATGCTAATACAGTGACTGCAGTTTACAATACACATTATTCAAGGTCTGTTACAGCAAATAATATACAGAGGCCTTAATAAACTATACAGATGTTAATACAGTTACTGCAGTTTACAATACACATTATACAAGGTCTGTTATAGCAACTGATCTGCTGAGGTCTTAATAAACTATACAGTCGTTTATACAGATACTGCAGTTTACAATACACATTATACAAGGCTGTTAAAGTAACTGATCTGCAGAGGACTTAATAAACTATACAGATGTTAATACAGTGACTGCAGTTTACAATACACATTATTCAAGGTCTGTTACAGCAAATAATATACAGAGACCTTAATAAACTATACAGATGTTAATACAGTTACTGCAGTTTACAATACACATTATACAAGGTCTGTTATAGCAACTGATCTGCTGAGGTCTTAATAAACTATACAGACGTTTATACAGATACTGCAGTTTACAATACACATTATACAAGGTCTGTTATAGCAACCGATCTGCAGATATCTTAATAAACTATACAGGTGTTAATACAGTGACTGCAGTTTACAATACACATTATACAAGGTCTGTTATAGCAACTGATCTGCAGAGGACTTAATAAACTATACAGATGTTAATACAGTGACTGCAGTTTACAATACACATTATACAAGGTCTGTTATAGCAACTGAGCTGCAGAGGCCTTAATAGATTATACAGATGTTAATACAGTCACTGCAGTTTACAATACACATTATACAAGGCCTGTTATAGCACTGATCTACAGAGGTATCAATAAACTATACAGATGTTAATACAGTTACTGTAGTTTACAATACACATTATACAAGGTCTGTTATAGTAACTGATCTGCAGAGGTCTTAATAAACTATACAGATGTTAATACAGTTACTGCAGTTTACAATACACATTATACAAGGCCTGTTATAGCAACTGATCTGCAGAGGACTTAATAAACTATACAGATGATAATACAGTGACTGCAGTTTACAATACACATTATTCAAGGTCTGTTACAGCAAATAATATACAGAGGCCTTAATAAACTATACAGATGTTAATACAGTTACTGCAGTTTACAATACACATTATACAAGGTCTGTTATAGCAACTGATCTGCTGAGGTCTTAATAAACTATACAGTCGTTTATACAGATACTGCAGTTTACAATACACATTATACAAGGCTGTTAAAGTAACTGATCTGCAGAGGACTTAATAAACTATACAGATGTTAATACAGTGACTGCAGTTTACAATACACATTATTCAAGGTCTGTTACAGCAAATAATATACAGAGGCCTTAATAAACTATACAGATGTTAATACAGTTACTGCAGTTTATAATACACATTATACAAGGTCTGTTATAGCAACTGATCTGCTGAGGTCTTAATAAACTAGACAGACGTTTATACAGATACTGCAGTTTACAATACACATTATACAAGGTCTGTTATAGCAACCGATCTGCAGATATCTTAATAAACTATACAGGTGTTAATACAGTGACTGCAGTTTACAATACACATTATACAAGGTCTGTTATAGCAACTGATCTGCAGAGGACTTAATAAACTATACAGATGTTAATACAGTGACTGCAGTTTACAATACACATTATACAAGGTCTGTTATAGCAACTAAGCTGCAGAGGCCTTAATAGATTATACAGATGTTAATACAGTCACTGCAGTTTACAATACACATTATACAAGGCCTGTTATAGCACTGATCTACAGAGGTATCAATAAACTATACAGATGTTAATACAGTTACTGCAGTTTACAATACACATTATACAAGGTCTGTTATAGTAACTGATCTGCAGAGGTCTTAATAAACTATACAGATGTTAATACAGTTACTGCAGTTTACAATACACATTATACAAGGCCTGTTATAGCAACTGATCTGCAGAGGTCTTAATAAACTATACAGATGTTAATACAGTGACTGCAGTTTACAATACACATTATACAAGGTCTGTTATAGCAACTGATCTGCAGATATCTTAATAAACTATACAGGTGTTAATACAGTGACTGCAGTTTACAATACACCTTATACAAGGCCTGTTATAGCAACTGTTCTGCAGAGGTCTTAATAAACTATACAGATGTTAACACAGTTACTGCAGTTTACAATACACATTATACAAGGCTGTTATAGTAACTGATCTGCAGAGGACTTAATAAACTATACAGATGTTAATACAGTGACTGCAGTTTACAGTACACATTATACAAGGCCTGTTATAGCAACTGATCTGCAGAGGACTTAATAAACTATACAGATGTTAATACAGTGACTGTAGTTTACAATACAAATTATTCAAGGTCTGTTACAGCAAATAATATACAGAGGCCTTAATAAACTATACAGATGTTAATACAGTTACTGCAGTTTACAATACACATTATACAAGGTCTGTTATAGCAACTGATCTGCTGAGGTCTTAATAAACTATACAGACGTTAATACAGTGACTGTAGTTTACAATACACATTATTCAAGGTCTGTTACAACAAATAATATACAGAGGCCTTAATAAACTATACAGATGTTAATACAGTTACTGTAGTTTACAATACACATTATACAAGGTCTGTTATAGCAACTGATCTGCAGAGGACTTAATAAACTATACAGATGTTAATACAGTGACTGCAGTTTACATTACACATTATACAAGGTCTGTTATAGCAACTGAGCTGCAGAGGCCTTAATAGATTATACAGATGTTAATACAGTCACTGCAGTTTATAATACACATTATACAAGGCCTGTTATAGCACTGATCTACAGAGGTATCAATAAACTATACAGATGTTAATACAGTTACTGCAGTTTACAATACACATTATACAAGGTCTTTTTTAGTAACTGATCTGCAGAGGTCTTAATAAACTATACAGACGTTAATACAGTTACTGCAGTTTACAATACTCATTATACAAGGTCTGTTATAGCAACTGATCTGCAGATAGAAACATAGAAACATAGATATTGACGGCAGATAAGAGCCATAGGCCCAGCAAGTCTGCCCAACCTTACCTAACAGTATAAAATTATCTAGTTCGTAGGATAGCCCTATGCTTGTCCCATGCATTTTTAAAGTCCCCCACAGTATTTGTTGCTACTACCTCTTGAGGAAGTTTATTCCATAAAGCAATCACTCTTTCTGTAAAGAAGTGCTTCCTCAAATTACTCCTGAATCTACTACCCTTTAGCTTGAGCTCATGACCCCTTGTTCTTGAATTTTCCATTTTATGTAAAATACCCACAGCCTCAGTTTTACTAAACTCTTTAATGTACTTGAAAGTTGCTATCATATCACCTCTTTCCCTTCTCTCCTCTAAGCTATACATATTTAGGTCATTGAGCCTATCCTGGTAAGTTTTATTTTTTAGACCATGTACCATTTTGGTAGCCCTCCTTTGCACAGATTCAAGTTTGTTAATATCCTTCTGAAGATATGGTCTCCAGAACTGCACACAATACTCAAGATGAGGCCTAACTAATGATCTATAAAGTGGCATAAGAACCTTACTATTTCTGCTGCAAATACCTCTACCAATACATCCAAGCATTCTGCTAGCCTTACTCGCTGCATTACTACATTGTTTACTAAGTTTTAAATCATCTGAAATAATAATTCCCAAGTCCTGTTCCTCGTCTGTAACAGTCAGTAAAGTGTCATTGAGTCTGTAATTAACATTTGGATTTTTCTTCCCTAAATGCATTATTTTACACTTTGCTGTGTTAAACTTTAGATCCCAGTCGTTTGTCCAATCCTCCAATTGTTGTATATCACTTCTCATTTTGTCTACCCCACCTGGAACATCCACTCTGTTGCAAATTTTTGTATCATCTGCAAAGAGACATACTTTCCCCTGTAGCCCTTTGCTGATATCGCAGATAAATATGTTAAACAAAACAGGCCCCAGAACTGACCCCTGAGGAACACCACTAGTAACAGCCCCCTCTGCTGAATGAACTCCATTTACTAAGACACTTTGTTTTCTGTCCTTAAGCCAGCATTCCACCCAGTTCACAATTTTTGAATCTTAATAAACTTTAAGATTGAATCTTAATAAACTATACAGGTGTTAATACAGTGACTGCAGTTTACAATACACATTATACAAGGCCTGTTATAGCAAATGTTCTGCAGAGGTCTTAATAAACTATACAGATGTTAATACAGTTACTGCAGTTTACAATACTCATTATACAAGGCTGTTATAGTAACTAATATGCAGAGGACTTAATAAAGTATACAGATGTTAATACAGTTACTGCAGTTTACAATACACATTATACAAGGTCTGTTATAGCAACTGATCTGCAGAGGACTTAATAAACTATACAGATGTTAATACAGTTACTGCCGTATACAATACACATTATAAAAGGCTGTTATAGCACTGATCTGCAGAGGCCTTAATAAACTATACAGATGTTAATACAGTGACTGCAGGTTACAATACACATTATACAAGGCCTGTTATAGCAACTGATCTGCAGAGGCCTTAATAAACTATACAGATGTTAATACAGTTACTGCAGTTTACAATACACATTATACAAGGCCTGTTATAACAACTGATCTGCAGAGGACTTAATAAACTATACAGATGTTAACACAGTTACTGCAGTTTACAATACACATTATACAAGGCTGTTATAGTAACTTATCTGCAGTGGACTTAATAAACTATACAGATGTTAATACAGTTACTGCAGTTTACAGTAAACATTATACAAGGCCTGTTATAACAACTGATCTGCAGAGGACTTAATAAACTATACAGATGTTAATACAGTTACTGCAGTTTACAATACACATTATACAAGGCCTGTTATAGCAACTGATCTGCAGAGGACTTAATAAACTATACAGATGTTAATACAGTTACTGCAGTTTACAATACACATTATAAAAGGCTGTTATAGCAACTGTTCTGCAGAGGTCTTAATAAACTATACAGATGTTAATACAGTTACTGCAGTTTACAATACACATTATACAAGGTCTGTTATACCAACTGATCTGCAGAGGTCTTAATAAACTATACAGATGTTAATACAGTAAATGCAGTTTACAATACACATTATACAAGGTCTGTTATAGCAACTGATCTGCAGATATCTTAATAAACTATACAGATGTTAATACAGTGACTGCAGTTTACAATACACATTATACAAGGTCTGTTATAGCAACTGATCTGCAGAGGACTTAATAAACTATACAGATGTTAATACAGTGACTGCAGTTTACAATACACATTATACAAGGTCTGTTATAGCAACTGATCTGCAGAGGACTTAATAAACTATACAGATGTTAATACAGTGACTGCAGTTTACAATACACATTATACAAGGTCTGTTATAGCAACTGATCTGCAGAGGTCTTAATAAACTATACAGACGCTAATACAGTTACTGCAGTTTACAGTACACATTATGCAAGGCTGTTATAGCAACTGATCTGCAGATGACTTAATAAACTATACAGATGTTAATACAGTTACTGCAGTTTACAATACACATTATACAAGGGGGGGTAGTTATCAAGCCGTCAACCTCAAATACGCTGGAATTCCGCAGCATATTTGTGGCGAGGCTGATACGCCTTAGTTATCAAAGGCTCGAGACCGGCAAAAGTAGAATTTTGTGACGTAAGCATCGATCCGCCGGACTCCGTCCGACACAGATCGATTCTTACATCACTCCAGATGTTCCGCACACAAGTGCGGTACATTCTCACTACTTTTGCTAGTTATCAAAAAACTAGCAGGTACGCTCGGCACTGGTTTTCAATCCGCCACCCCTGGAGGCGGCGGATCCCATAGGAATCAATGGGAGTCTGACCATAGCGAAAGTACAAGTTCGCTGCTGACAGACATCCCATTGATTCTTATGGGAGTTGTCTACACCTAACACCCTAACATGTACCCCGAGTCTAAACACCGGTAATCTGACCCCCCCCACACCGCCGCAACTAAATAAAGTTATTACCCCCTAAACCGCCGCTCCCGGAGCCCACCGCAAGCTACTCTATACATATTAACCCCTAAACCGCCGCTCCCGGAGCCCACCGCAACTATAATAAATGTATTAACCCCTAAACCGCTGCTCCCTGAACCCGCCGCAACCTATATTAAATGTATTAACCCCTATCCTGCCCCCCCTACACCGTCGCCACCTATAATAAATTTATTAACCCCTAATCTGCCCCCCCTACACCGTCGCCACCTATAATAAATTTATTAATCCCTATCCTGCCCCCCACTACGCCGCCGCCACTGTAATAAAATTATTAACCCCTAAACATAAGTCTAACCCTAACCCTAACGCCCCCCTAACTTAAATATTAATTAAATAAATCAAAATAAATTAACTCTTATTAACTAAATGAATCCTATTTAAAACTAAATACTTACCTTTAAAATAAACCCTAAGATAGCTACAATATAATTAATAATTATATTATAGCTATCTTAGGATTTATATTTATTTTACAGGTAACTTTGTATTTATTTTAGCTAGTTAGAATAGTTATTAAATAGTTATTAACTATTTAATAACTACCTAGCTAAAAGAAATACAAAATTACCTGTAAAATAAATCCTAACCTAAGTTACAATTAAACCTAATACTACACTATCATTAAATTAACTAAATAAACTACCTACAAATAACTACAATTAAATACAATTACATAAACTAACTAAAGTACAAAAAATAAAAAAAGCTAAGTTACAAAAAATAAAAAAATAAGTTACAAACATGTTAAAAATATTACAACAATTTTAAGCTGCTTACACCTAATCTAAGCCCCCTAATAAAATAACAAACCCCCCCAAAATAAAAAAATGCCCTACCCTATTCTAAATTAAATAAATTTCAAAGCTCTTTTACCTTACCAGCCCTTAAAAGGGCCATTTGTGGGGGCATGCCCCAAAGAAAACAGCTCTTTTGCCTGTAAAAGAAAAATACAACCCCCCCCAACATTAAAACCCACCACCCACATACCCCTAATCTAACCCAAACCCCCCTTACAAAAACCTAACACTAATCCCCTGAAGATCATCCTACCTTGAGTCGTCTTCACTCAGCCGAGCCACCGATGGAACTGAAGAGGACATCCGGAGCGGAAGAAGTTAATCCTCCAAGCGGCGCTGAATAAATCTTCCATCCGATGAAGTCATCATCCAGGCGGCGCTGAAGAAGTCTTCGATCCGGCCGATGTCATCTTCAAAGAGGCGCTGAAGAGGTCTTCTATCCGGGCGAAGTCATCTTCCAAGCCGGGTCTTGAATCTTCCTTCCGCCGACGCGGAACCACCTTCTTCACCGACGGACTACGACAAATGACGGCTCCTTTAAGGGACGTCATCCAAGATGGCATCCCCTCAATTCCGATTGGCTGATAGGATTCTATCAGCCAATCGGAATTAAGGTAGGAAAAATCTGATTGGCTGATGGAATCAGCCAATCAGATTGAGCTCGCATTCTATTGGCTGTTCCGATCAGCCAATAGAATGCGAGCTCAATCTGATTGGCTGATTGGATCAGCCAATAGGATTGAACTTGAATCTGATTGGCTGATTCCATCAGCCAATCAGATTTTCCTACCTTAATTCCGATTGGCTGATAGAATCCTATCAGCCAATCGGAATTGAGGGGACGCCATCTTGGATGACGTCCCTTAAAGGAGCCGTCATTCGTCGTAGTCCGTCGGTGAAGAAGGTGGTTCCGCGTCGGCGGAAGGAAGATTCAAGACCCGGCTTGGAAGATGACTTCGCCCGGATAGAAGACCTCTTCAGCGCCTCTTTGAAGATGACATCGGCCGGATCGAAGACTTTTCTTCAGCGCCGCCTGGATGATGACTTCATCGGATGGAAGATTTCTTCAGCGCCGCTTGGAGGATTAACTTCTTCCGCTCCGGATGTCCTCTTCAGTTCCATCGGTGGCTCGGCTGAGTGAAGACGACTCAAGGTAGGATGATCTTCAGGGGATTAGTGTTAGGTTTTTGTAAGGGGGGTTTGGGTTAGATTAGGGGTATGTGGGTGGTGGGTTTTAATGTTGGGGGGGGGGGGGTTGTATTTTTCTTTTACAGGCAAAAGAGCTGTTTTCTTTGGGGCATGCCCCCACAAATGGCCCTTTTAAGGGCTGGTAAGGTAAAAGAGCTTTGAAATTTATTTAATTTAGAATAGGGTAGGGCATTTTTTTATTTTGGGGGGGTTTGTTATTTTATTAGGGGGCTTAGATTAGGTGTAAGTAGCTTAAAATTGTTGTAATATTTTTAACATGTTTGTAACTTATTTTTTTATTTTTTGTAACTTAGCTTTTTTATTTTTTGTACTTTAGTTAGTTTATGTAATTGTATTTAATTGTAGTTATTTGTAGGTCGTTTATTTAGTTAATTTAATGATAGTGTAGTATTAGGTTTAATTGTAACTTAGGTTAGGATTTATTTTACAGGTAATTTTGTATTTCTTTTAGCTAGGTAGTTATTAAATAGTTAATAACTATTTAATAACTATTCTAACTAGCTAAAATAAATACAAAGTTACCTGTAAAATAAATATAAATCCTAAGATAGCTATAATATAATTATTAATTATATTGTAGCTATCTTAGGGTTTATTTTACAGGTAAGTATTTATTTTTAAATAGGAATAATTTATTAAAGTATAGTGTAGTGTTAGGTGTAATTGTAACTTAGGTTAGGATTTCTTTCACAGGTACATTTCTCTTTATTTTAGCTAGGTAAGCTATTAAATAGTTAATAACTATTTAATAGTTATTGTACATGGTTAAAATAAATTGAAAGTTACCTGTAAAATAAATATAAATCCTAAGATAGCTAGAATATAATTATTATTTATATTGTAGCAATATTAGGGTTTATTTTAAAGGTAAGTATTAAGTTTTAAATAGGATTCATTTAGTTAATAAGAGTTAATTTATTTAGATTTATTTAATTAATATTTAAGTTAGGGGGCGTTAGGGTTAGGGTTAGACTTAGGTTTAGGGGTTAATAATTTTATTACAGTGGCGGCGGCGTAGTGGGGGGCAGGATAGGGGTTAATAAATTTATTATAGGTGGCGACGGTGTAGGGGGGGCAGATTAGGGGTTAATAAATGTATTATAGGTGGCGACGGTGTAGGGGGGGCAGGATAGGGGTTAATAGGTTTAATATAGGTTGCGGAGGGTTCATGGAGCGGCGGTTTAGGGGTTAAACTATTTATTTAGTTGCGGAGAGGTGCGGGATCAGCAGGATAGGGGTTAATAACTTTATTATAGAGGGCGACGGTGTAGGGGGGGCAGGATAGGGGTTACTAGGTATACTGTAGGTGGCAGCGGTGTCCGGGAGCGGCGGTTTAGGGGTTAATACATTTATAAGAGTTGCGGCAGGGTCTAGGAGCGGCGGTTTAGGGGTTAATACATTTATAAGACTTGCGGCGGGGTCTAGGAGCGGCGGTTTAGGGGTTAGTAACTTTATTTAGTTGCGGGGGGCTCCGGGGGCGCCGGTATAGGGGGTTGAACAGTGCAGTTTAGTGTGGGTGCTTAGTGACAGGCTAGCAATAAAGCTGGGAAAAAGCCGAAGAGCAGCGAGATCGGACGAGTGATAACTGTCACAGTCCGCTGCTCATCGCCCCGCAGCTTTTTGACAGCTTTATTTGATAACTTAGGCGTATTTTTTCAGGTCCGCGGCGGCGAAGGTAGGCGAGCTTAGGCGGGTGTATTGGGCCGGCGAAGTCAGAAAAGTAGACGGCTTGATAACTACCCCCCAAGGTCTGTTATAGCAACTGATCTGCAGATATCTTAATAAACTATACAGGTGTTAATACAGTGACTGCAGTTTACAATACACATTATACAAGGTCTGTTATAGCAACTGATCTGCAGAGGACTTAATAAACTATACAGATGTTAATACAGTGACTGCAGTTTACAATACACATTATACAAGGTCTGTTATAGCAACTGAGCTGCAGAGGCCTTAATAAACTATACAGATGTTAATACAGTTACTGCAGTTTACATTACACATTATACAAGGCCTGTTATAGCACTGATCTGCAGAGGTCTTAATAAACTATACAGATGTTAATACAGTGACTGCAGTTTACAATACTCATTATACAAGGTCTGTTATAGCAACTGATCTGCAGACATCTTAATAAACTATACAGACGTTAATACAGTTACTGCAGTTTACAATACACATTATACAAGGTCTGTTATAGTAACTGATCTGCAGAGGTCTTAATAAACTATACAGGTGTTAATACAGTTACTGCAGTTTACAATACACATTATACAAGGTCTGTTATAGTAACTGATCTGCAGAGGTCTTAATAAACTATACAGACGTTAATACAGTTACTGCAGTTTACAATACACATTATACAAGGTCTGTTATAGTAACTGATCTGCAGAGGTCTTAATAAACTATACAGATGTTAATACAGTTACTGCAGTTTACAATACACATTATACAAGGTCTGTTATAGTAACTGATCTGCAGAGGCCTTAATAAACTATACAGATGTGAATTCAGTGACTGCAGTTTACTATACACATTATACAAGGTCTGTTATAGTAACTGATCTGCAGAGGTCTTAATAAACTATACAGATGTTAATACAGTGACTGCAGTTTACAATACACATTATACAAGGCCTGTTATAGCAACTGTTCTGCAGAGGTCTTAATAAACTATACAGATGTCAATACAGTTACTGCAGTTTACAATACACATTATACAAGGCCTGTTATAGCAACTGTTCTGCAGAGGTCTTAATAACTATACAGATGTTAATACAGTTACTGCAGTTTACAATACATATTATACAAGGTCTGTTATAGCAACTGATCTGCAGAGGACTTAATAAACTATACAGATGTTAATACAGTTACTGCAGTTTACAATACACATTATACAAGGTCTGTTATAGCAACTGATCTGCAGAGGCCTTAATAAACTATACAGATGTTAATGCAGTGACTGCAGTTTACAATACACATTATATAAGGCCTGTTATAGCACTGATCTGCAGAGAACTTAATAAACAATACAGATGTTAATACAGTGACTGCAGGTACAATACACATTATACAAGGTCTGTTACAGCAACTGATTTGCAGAGGACTTAGTAAACTATACAGATGTTAATACAGTGACTGCAGTTTACAATACACATTATACAATGTCTGTTATAGCAACTGATCTGCAGAGGCCTTAATAAACTATACAGGTGTTAATACAGTTACTGCAGTTTACAATACACATTATAAAAGGCCTGTTATAGCAACTGATCTGCAGAGGTCTTAATAAACTATACAGACGTTAACACAGTTACTGCAGTTTACAATACACATTATACAAGGCTGTTAAAGTAACTGATCTGCAGAGGTCTTAATAAACTACGCAGATGTTAATACAGTGACTGCAGTTTACAATACATATAATACAAGGCCTGTTATAGCAACTGATCTGCAGAGGTCTTAATAAACTATACAGATGTTAATACAGTGACTGCAGTTTACAATACATATTATACAAGGTCTGTTATAGCAACTGATCTGCAGAGGACTTAATAAACTATACAGATGTTAATACAGTTACTGCAGTTTACAATACATATTATACAAGGTCTGTTATAGCAACTGATCTGCAGAGGACTTAATAAACTATACAGATGTTAATACAGTGACTGCAGTTTACAATACATATTATACAAGGTCTGTTATAGCAACTGATCTGCAGAGGCCTTAATAAACTATACAGATGTTAATGCAGTGACTGCAGTTTACAATACACATTATATAAGGCCTGTTATAGCACTGATCTGCAGAGAACTTAATAAACAATACAGATGCTAAGACAGTTACTGCAGTTTACAATACACATTATACAAGGCCTGTTATAGCAACGGATCTTCAGAGGACTTAATAAACTATACAGATGTTAATACAGTGACTGCAGTTTACAATACACATTATACAAGGTCTGTTATAGCAACGGATCTTCAGAGGACTTAATAAACTATACAGATGTTGATACAGTGACTGCAGGTACAATACACATTATACAAAACCTGTTATAGCAACTGATTTGCAGAGGACTTAATAAACTATACAGATGTTAATACAGTTACTGCAGTTTACAATACACATTATACAAGGCTGTTAAAGTAACTGATCTGCAGAGGTCTTAATAAACTACGCAGATGTTAATACAGTGACTGCAGTTTACAATACATATAATACAAGGCCTGTTATAGCAACTGATCTGCAGAGGTCTTAATAAAGTATACAGATGTTAATACAGTTACTGCAGTTTACAATACACATTATGCAAGGTAGGTTATAGCAACTGGTCTGCAGAGGTCTTAATAAACTATACAGATGTTAATACAGTTACTGCAGTTTACAATACACATTATACAAGGTTGTTATAGCAACTGATCTGCAGAGGACTTAATAAACTATACAGATGTTAATACAGTTACTGCAGTTTACAATACACATTATACAAGGTCTGTTATAGCAACTGATCTGCAGATGACTTAATAAACTATACAGATGTTAATACAGTTACTGCTGTTTACAATACACATTATACAAGGCCTGTTATAGCACTGATCTTCAGAGAACTTAATAAACTATACAGATGTTAATACAGATACGGTAAACAAGGGGTAAGTGTCCTAAGCGCAATGCGGCACAGCCTAAAACCTGATCCCAGGTCAGTGCCCTAGTGGACTGAAATGAGTAGATACAATAATAGAAGTGTGGGAGTAGGCGCTTAAATAGCTAAATAGGCTCAATCGACTATACAAATGAATATAGTACGCTGGATAATATAACACAAGTAAGTGGATGTGAACAGTATTTAGGCAGAACTGATTGTGGCAGACCTAACTAGTTAAAATGGGATGATTTAAAAAAAGGTTTTAATAAACAGCTATATTAAAAAACAAGTATACAATAATACAATCAATTCATGGATCCATGATAACAATAAAAGGAATAGGTAAAAACAATGTGCAATAAGTAAAAGATGTACAATACGTTAGACAGCAAATACGAGAGTATGATCTAACTCTGAAAGATATGTGGCTAGATGGTCTCCTAAAACCTATAGGCTAAGGTCACTGTGGAAGTGGATAAGATGGTGTGGTGTACAATAGACATGTGCGATTCGGTTCGGTTCGATTCGGAAATTCTGAAAATTCAGCAAATTCGGCGATTCGGATCAAATCGAATTTCCGAATTAAAATGTTGCCGAATTTTCCGAATCGAACCGAATCGATTCGTAAATTTGGATGGCCATTGGGATTACACTAGTATTATACAGTATGTTAGGTTAACACCTAATATACAGTATAATACTAGTCTAATCCCACCTAACACTTACCGAATTGCCGAATTTCCAAACCGAATCGAACCGAATCCAGCCGAATTTCTTCGAATCCGAATAAATCCGAAACGAATCGATTCGAAATTTTCCGAATTCGAATCGATCCGAACCGAACATCGAAAAATTCTGAATCAATCCGAACCGAACCAAATTTTTTCGCCATGCACATGTCTAGTGTACAACAGTGTTAGGTGCAAACAATCTGAATAATCATACAGTATTAAATACAAAAGTGAAAATGGAAATAGTGATACAAATAGGTGCTAAAAAACAACAACATCTGTGTGGATGCTGGAAAATTAGAAAAGTGAGAAAAAAAAATTCAGAAAAAATCAACTAAGTGATACTATGTCCAATAGTCCAGGATCCCCAATAAGGGGAGTGACTAGGAATAAGTCTGTGGGTGCTCCAGTGCTGAGATCCTTCCTGTCCGGTGTGAAAATTTGTGGACCAAAGAATAGTTAATGCAGCATACTAAGAGTGGTCCAAAATAAGTAGCAAAAAACAAAAAATGTAAAAATGGAGTGTATACACAAATAAATAAAAATAAAAAATTAAAAAAAAAATATCCAGATGAAATGTGGGGGATTGGGTGATGAAAAAAGTTCTTTAAAAATATGTATATAAATATATATAACAGAAAAAAATAATATATATATATATATATATATATATATATATATATATAGAGAGAGAGAGAGAGAGAGAGAGAGAGAGAGAAAAACAAAGTAGAGTTCACTACACAGCGCTAATCTCACAATATATAGTGTACTGTTTCAATACACCTAGTGTGACAATATTATGGCATAAATGTTTCAAGCAATGATTCCTACAGAGAGCGCGTTGCTACAATGTTTCAATATAATTATTAAGAAGTAAATAAACACATATGATTTATCAGCTGTTGTTTCAATATTACAGTTACTAATATGTAGAGAATATAAAGTTCCAAAATATGCTGGTAAAGTCTTAAAAAAGCAAGGGTGTTCTATCTTCCAATTGAACGTTCAGTAATGCAGACATAGAATGACAACAATCCCAAATGGCCTCACAGGCTACTCACATTAGGTGACCTCAATCGTATGAGGTAAGGAACAGGCGTTTTGGACGTACTAGGCTTCTGCGCTGATCCTCCGGTAGCAAGCTTGTGATCCTGTGCGTTGTCTCAGATAGATTTTTGGTTCGTCAGTTGGAGCCAAAGCGCGAAGTATCTTTCAAATCTCTTCACTCCCCGGGATCTCCAATGCTGATGTCGGCAACGGTTCTTTGCCTCTTTAATAACTCCAGTCTTTATCTGAAAACTGTCAGCAGCAATTCTTCAGCTTTCTCTCCTTAGTAGCTACCAGCAATGAAAGCTCAAGTTGATCTTTATAAAGGTGACCAATTTAACACAAGCACTCATACCCCTGAATTGTGTTTCTAGCCAGAAAAGTATCTAAAACTTTTTTAAATGTATCTAAGGTATTGGCATTTACTACCTCATTAGGTAATGAGTTACACAATCTAATTGCTCTTATCTGCTTAGAGTACTTAGTAAACTATACAGATGTTAATACAGTTACTGCAGTTTACAATACACATTATACAAGGCCTGTTATAACAACTGATCTGCAGAGGCCTTAATAAACTATACAGATGTTAATACAGTTACTGCAGTTTACAATACACATTATACAAGGTCTCTTATAGCAACTGATCTGCAGATGTCTTAATAAACTATACAGATGTTAATACAGTTACTGCAGTTTACAATACACATTATACAAGGTCTGTTATAGCAATTGATCTGCAGAGGCCTTAATAAACTATACAGATGTTAATACAGTGACTGCAGTTTGCATTACACATTATACAAGGCCTGTTATAATAACTGATCTGCAGAGGCCTTAATAAACTATCCAGATGTTAATACAGTTACTGCAGTTTATAATACATATTATACAAGGCTGTTATTGCAACTGATCTGCAGAGGTCTTAATAAACTCCATTCCATACAATATTGTTTCATATTTAAATAACTCTAATAACATGTCCCATTAACTTTTATATTTGGATGCTATTCTGCCTACCTCAAACAGATAAATAAATCTGCTTTACTCTGGTGCTATGTTTCTTAACTGTATTCAGTGCTTGTTATAGGATTACTGAACCACTGAGGTGTTTTCATGGTAACAAATAGTTACTGTGGCTGAGAACATAGCAATCACCACCTGCTGGTAGGAGATTAAAATAGCAGCACAAGAACTATGAACAATACAGTAATGAATTTGTCAATAATAGCAAACAAAACAAAATGTTTAATAAAATTGCTTAATACTCATTTTTGCATACTGTATTCTTTTTTTGGGGGGGGGGCAATCAGTTTAATACCCTTTTAATACACAGAGTGCCACACTTATATAGATATGGAGTAGGCCTATGTACCACATTAAAGCAAAAACTGACAGACAGAAATTCAGTATTGCATGCACAGAGTTTCCATCCAACGTCCCTTCACAGGTCCCTTCACATTCCACAAGGTCAAATTGCAAGAGTTAACAGAAACAATAGCAATACAGTGAAAATGAAAACACAACTTCAGGATATGGCGAGCAAGTTCATGGCAAGGGGATACAAATGGCAATATCTCCTAGAGTGTATGACTGAACAGGACAAACCCAAGACTGTGAGGGAGAGAGAATCTACAAAACGCATGACCTTTGTGACGAAATACTGCCCAGACACTAAAAACATAGGTCATAATATAAAAACCCACTTGCATATTATCCAAAGTGACCCTACCCTACCTTTTGAGAAGTGGGGGAGTCCAAGAGTGTGCTTCAAAAGGATTCGGAACCTAAGGGACCAATTGGTGTTGACTGATCCGAAAGAGTGCTATGCAAAAAATACATGAATGACGAATACCAAAAAGGGATGTTTTCATTGTATAGGCTATACCACACCATGCCATGCAATTATCACAGGGTCCATATTCCGTCACCTTGGCACGAACCAAAAATTCCACATTCAACATTATCTCACATGCACAACACCCTTTGTGGTCTGTATGATCAACTGTCCATGTGGGCTTTATTATATAGGAAAAACAGCAGATGATGCCCATACCCACATGGCCAACCACATGTCATCGATTAGAATGGCGACAAAAAACAAAAAAAGTGACCAACCTGTGGCACACCACTTTGCTACTAGTGGACACATGGTACAAGACCTTCGGTTCAAGTTAATTGATCATGTGCCCATACTACTAAGGGAAGGAGACAGACATTGCAAATTACTGCAAATAAAATTGAAGTGAATATTTAAACTGGATACTCTCCGCCCAAAGGGACTTAATGTGAGTCTGGACTGGCACTGTTTCCTGTAAAGGATAAAGAGTCACCTTACAAAGGACTGTTGGAAGCTTCAAATGTTCCCTTGGAATAGAAGTGCCTGATGGAGAAGACAGAATACAGATACCACCTACTTGGGACATTATAAGTAGAGGGACTTAAGACACTTTAATATCAGAATATTTGAGAGTCTAAGATTATATGAGATACTACAGACTGTTGATTGTAGCCATATTGCTGTTGATAACCTGTAGTCCTCTCTGTAGACCAGTACACTTTGTACTTATTATCGGCGAGATTACGAGTTTTGCGTTAGAGGCTATGCGGTGCTAACGAGCAGTTTTGTCTCACCGCTCACTTACATACAGCGCTGATATTATGAGTTTTCAGAAACCTGTCTTTAAAAGACAGGAAGTGAGCATAGAGCAAAATTTTGCTCCAAATCTCACTCCAATACCAGCACTGCTTAAGTCAGCGGTGAGCTGGTGTAATGTGCTCGTGCATGATTTCCCCATAAGAATCAATTGGGAGAGCCGGCTGAAAAAAGTCTAACACCTGCAAAAAAGCAGCGTATAACTCACTAACGCAGCCCCATTTTTTCCTATGGGGAAATAAAATTTATGTTTACACCCCTAGTATTAACCCCTAATCTGCCGCCCCCAACATCGCTAACACCTGCATTATATTATTAACTCCTAATCTGCTGCTCTGGACACCGCCGCCACCTACATTATATGTATGAACCCCTAATCTGCTGCCCCCAACATCGCCGCCACCTACATTATATTTATTAACTCCTAATCTGCTGCCCCTAACGTCGCTGCCACTATATTAAACATATTAACCCCTAAACCTAAGTCTAACCCTAAACCTAACACCCACTAACTTAAATATAATTTAAATAAATCTAAATAAAACCTACTATTAATAACTAAATTATTCTTATTTAAAACTAAATACTTACCTATAAAATAAACCCTAAGTTTGCTACAATATAACTAATAGTTACATTGTAGCTAGCTTAGGCTTTATTTTTTATTTTACAGGCAAGTTTGTATTTATTTTAACTAGGTAGAATAGTTATTAAATAGTTATTAACTATTTAATAGCTACCTAGTTAAAAAAAATACAAAAGTACCTGTAAAATAAAACCTAACCTTAGTTACACTACCTATATTATTTGCTTCCAAAACACTCGTAATACTGCTAACATTTGCAAATATCAGTTACTGCCTGCCCTGTCTGTGTCTCTCAACAGGAAACACAGGTGCTTTCCGTAGCCTAACCGCAATGCTAAGAACCAAATGTCATGGCCCATTTACCACCTACATTATTTCCTGTATCTGCAAACGTACATTTTTTCTTACAAATATTATCTTGCATTATGATATGTTATACTATGTGCCAAATAAGGGTGTCAGGAAGGATATCAGTGTATTTGCTTAGCCAATAATATCTTGTTACGTATCAGATGCCTGTGTGCATCCATTGCTATATAATTTGCTGCAGCACCCAGAATAAACGAACATTTGCTAACGATAACCTGCCTGTGTATGTTATTTTGGTAATTGTTCCCGGACGTCCGCAAAGGTCACTGCTTTGTCCAAGACTCATCATCCAAGTATTATCCCGGGAATTCCTAACACCCCCCAAAATAAAAAAAAATCCCTAGCCTAAACTACCAATAGCCCTTAAAAGGGCCTTTTGCGGGGCATTGCCCCAAAGTAATCAGCTCTTTTACCTGTAAAAAAAATACAAACACCCCCCCCAACAGTAAAACCCACCACCCACACAACCAACCCACCAAATAAAATACTAGCTAAAAAAACCTAAGCTCCCCATTACCCTGAAAAGGGCATTTGGATGGGCATTGCCCTTAAAAGGGCAGTTAGCTCTTTTGCGGCCCAAAGTCCCTAACCTAAAAATAAAACCCACCCAATACACCCTTAAAAAACCTAACACTAACCCCCTAAAGATTGACTTACTGGGAGACGTCTTCATCCAAGCCGGGCGAAGTGGTCCTCCAGACGGGCAGAAGTCTTCATCCAACCTGGGCAGAAGTGGTCCTCAAGACGGGCAGAAGTCTTCATCCAAGCCGGGCAGAAGTGGTCCTCCAGATGGGCAGAAGTCTTCATCCAGATGGCATCTTCTATCTTCATCCATCCGGCGCGGAGCGGGTCCATCTTCAAGACATCCGACGCAGAGCATCCTCTTCATCCGACGACTAACACAGAATGAAGTTACCTTTAAGTGACGTCAGAAAAAATGTGTATTTTGAGTGCGCTTGAAATTATTCTTAAGTAAGAAATTACTCAGTCTTAATTTGTGTATTTATTAGTTTATATCTAGCAAGTTTATGCAATCGGTTATATTTGAAAATGACTAATCTTAAGGATATGTGTTAGTTGATAGATTTATTGTTCATATAAAAGTGAATGAAATCACACACTCCAAGTCCAAATGTAAAATAATAATATCTCTAATTTATTATAAACATACAGAATTTATAAAAAGTGATAGAAATCGCTTTAATTAGATTAATTACATACGAAAAAACAATTTAAAACTTAAAAAGGACTTTTAAAAGGCTTTTTAATTTAATTTTGAGTTAATAAACCGTTATATAAAAAACCAAGAATAATAATAATAAATTAGGGTTAAACGGATCCGTTTAAAATGCTTAAAAAAATAATGATAATAAGCTTAGAATCAACTTAAAACTGGAACAATTCTTCCAGCTTGCTCAGGCATATGGTATATAAATGTTATCTTAATTGTATATTCTCTCTGTTATAATCTGAGAGTAAGAATATTCCTAGAACTCAAGAAATTGATACAATCTTGTTACAATTATATTCCAAGTAATAGTTTATCTAGTAGCTAAAACATTGATAGTTTTGGAACAAATTTTATATTTCTGTAAATATGCTAAAACACACTATCGGCTAGATTACGAATTTGGCGTTAGCCTTAAAAAGCAGCGTTGAGAGGTCCCAACGCGGCTTTCTAACGCCCGCTGGTATTACAAGTCTGACAGGTACAGGTGTACCGCTCACTTTTTTTCCGCAATTTTAACATACCACAGATCCCCTTATGTCAGTTGCGTATCCTATGTTTTCTATGGGATTTTCCTAACGTCGGTATTACGATTGCTGGAAAAAGTGAGCGGTACACCCTCTCCTGTCAAGACTCCTACCGCATTTAAAAGTCAGTAGTTAAGAGTTTTATAAGCTAACGCCGTAACTTAAAACTCTTAACTAATGTGCTAAAAAGTACACTAACACCCATAAACTGCCTATTAACCCCTAAACCGAGCCCCCCCCCCTCAAATCACAAACACTTAAATAAAGTTTTTAACCCCTAATCTGCCGACAGGACATCGCCGCCACTTAAATAAATGTAGTAACCCCTAAACCGCCGCACTCCCGCCTCGCAAGCACTAGTTACATTTTATTAACCCCTAATCTGCCGTCCCTAACATCGCTGACACCTACCTACATTTATTAACCCCTAATCTGCCGCCCCAACTTCGCCGCCACTATACTAAATTTATTAACCCCTAAACCTAAGTCTAACCCTAAAACTAACCCCCCCTAACTTAAATATAATTTAAATAAAACAAAATAAAATTACTACAATTAAATAAATTAATCCTATTCGAAACTAAATACTTACCTATAAAATAAACCATAGGATAGCTACAATATAACTAATAATTACATTGTAGCCATCTTAGGGTTTATTTTTATTTTACAGGCAACCTTTTATTTATTTTAACTAGGTACAATAGCTATTAAATAGTTATTAACTATTTAATAACTACCTAGTTAAAATAAAGACAAATTTACCAGTAAAATAAACCCTAACCTAAGTTACAATTACACCTAACACTACACTATAATTAAATTAAATCCCTAAATTAACTACAATTAATTACAATTAAATAACATAAATTACAAAAAAAAAAAAGAAGGGGGGACTTCCGGGCAGCGGCCATCTTAATGGTCGCACTGAGCTTCAGCTCCTGGCTCATCCACAACTTCTTACTCAATTTCAGCTGAAATATTGGCGACAATCGATTTAATAAAGTGGAGAAACCTGACTGAAGGCACTCTGACCCATAATTAGGGTTTTGGTTTGTGGTGCAGCTTCCTAACCCTCAGTACCGGACCTTTTCTTCTGAGGCCTACCCCTATACTTGAAGCCTCATTTGTCCTCACCACTGTCGCACCTATTGTGTGGCCAATGCCCTAATGTGGCAAACAAAGGAGAAGCAAAAACTACAGCACAACTAAAGTGTACAATACCGCAAATCAGATGGAAATCCAGGAGGATCTCCTTGTTGGCTTCCTCAGCTCTCTGCTGCAGCAACAACTTGAACGCATCACTGAGGCCATCTACCAGGCATATAAAAAACCTAATCCCAATAATATTTGTCGGTTTACAGAACTAGAGAACACTGCATAAGAGCAGGAGAATTATCAAGAAGACGCTTACCCATTTGCCGATATGGTGTCGGCTCCATGTGGATACCCTGGGGGGGTCACCAGGCCTGGTGGTAGGGTTCACTTCTGAGGCAATGAGTACCCTAACAACACTAACATTGACATATCTGGGAGACACCTATCTACATATAATGCCGTCCAGCAGACCAACGCAGCAGAGATCTCTGAGTAGCGACACAGCGTCCATGGCAAGTGGCAGTGAGGAAGTCTGGCTAGGTGTGACGATACCACAGATCATTGCTTAGAAGCCCCTCTTCACAATCCTGCACTATGTTCCCACAAGTGGCGGAGCTCAAGCCATGGGCAAACCGAAAGGCATGTTTCATCGGTTACCTGTAGCGTTTATTCTTCTGAATATCCAGTCCCTGCTATCCAACCCTATGGACCCAGCTGGAATCGGCTAACGGCTCAATACAGCACTGCTGAGCCATTAGACCTTGTTGCATTTCAATCAAACCAACTCTGTGGAAGCTGTTGTGTGAATGCAATCAAGGTCCCGATTACAAGTTGTGCACCCAATCAAGGTCCCGATTACAAGTTGTGCACCCAATCAAGGTCCCGATTACAAGTTGAATGTACACTATCGCTTCCACGAAAGCGTTAATTGCACCAAATCTTGTCCTACTAAAGGACTTCCAAAGAACATTTGCAGCAGATCTATTCTACGCACACCGCTATATTCCCCTTCACAATATCTCTTCCTGAGATAAGCGTGACGGATGTACCTCTACAGATTTGCCAGTTTCCACAACAAAACGACAAAGCTGGAAATGACCTAAAGTTACAGGAGCTCAGAGATTCCTTATTGTTCCAAACTCCAGAGCGTCCACATGTTGCCAGGATCACGAGAGTTAATGCTAATGGACACAGCGTTTCTGAAGGGATCACATCCACTATTCAAGAATATTTACAACCTACCCAGCAAGAACTCTGTCTCAACCCCACTCTATTTGCCCGGGGACTGACCCACAGACTACTGGACATTGCGGTACAACTCTGGATAGAATATTAACATTACACGTCTAATTATTAGCATAGGTTAACGTTCCCTACAAAAATCTTTGCACATCCTCCTCTGTATACTATGACTGAACGGCCCCTGTAAGGTATGCTCTCTCTGATACAGAACTGATGCGCTCGCTATTTAACTACTTATAAAGTGACTGTATTCATGAGGACTAAGTCTGATAAATTATAGTCATATTATAATGCTCCTCATGTTTCTTCTACCATAGGAATGTGTATATAGATTGTTAAAACAGTTATTTTCATTGTTCACTACTTTCTTAATTTTATGTATACTATATTATTAATGCTGCACACGGAAGACTGACTAAAATATTAAGAACATTTTGTTACAGGAACTTGAGGTAATATTCTGTATGACAGTGAAACAGGATATCGTGACTGCTTATATTACACAGTTATAGTTTGCATAGTTTGGGGCAACGCTAGGTGTGTGGATAAGTGTATAATGCTGCCACTTTGGTGTTAGTCATAGCCACCTTTATGCTCTTTAGTCAGCTATCTTGACTAAATTTCCTTAGTTAAAGTGTCTAAGGGCTAGATTTATTATAGCTGAGGCGTACAGGGGCGCGTATACGCGCCCCTGTACGCCTCAGCTTGCCTGTGGCGGAGCGAAATTACCCGCAGGTATTTGGCATTGCACACGAGTGCAATTTTGCGCTTGCGTGCAATCCCACCCCCTGCCCGTGCACAGCCAATCACGCGCGGGCAGGAGCTGTCAATCTCCTTGTTCGGACTCGACCGAGGAGATTGAATTTCGCCAGTTTAGAGGTGGCGAAGAGCTTAGGGAAGCAGCGGTCTGGTGACCGCTGCTTGGTAAATCACAGCGAGCAAGTTTTTGTGAGAACTTGCTGCCGTAGGGGCTTGATAAATCTAGCCCTAAGTATCCCTGACACAGTGTGTTCTTAGAGATCAGCCATCTATAAATCAAAAGCTGATGCTGTGCTGCTAGTGGTGGAAGCAGTGGTGCTCAAAGAGATTATCTTGCAGGGGCTTCTCTCCTTATCTCCGCTACGCATCGGAACACATCTGTTTCTAATTGCCTGTGTGTTTCATTAACTCCTGCCTTACCAGTCCCAAACTGATTTCTAAACTCAGATCAGTTGCAGATAACTATGGGGCAGAAACTAGACTTTACGCATGGTGAGTACAAATGTCACTTATAAATGTGTGCTGACATCTCTGGTAGATGTTACTTAAAATTAAACATGTTTGTAGGTTGTTGTTTTTTTATATATATAGTTAATATAATTCAGCATTTGAGCCTAGATCCCTGTGCTTAAGAATATGATATATGGCATAAACATAAGATTCCCTCAGCAGCTCATTCAGCGCATCCGATTATACCTTGTTTAATGCATTATAACGTGAATGTTCTGTACTTTATTACCTATTTTACTCTGAAAATCTGTTTTACATAGGCGGAATGAGAGGGTTATATTGAAGCTCCTAACATGTAGAATATATCTAGAATATTTGCTGCAAGCCAGTATACTTCACACATAAGCCATACTACCTCAGTTAAGAGCCCATTGATATGATTTAAGCTCCTTCAATACATTAACAGTTACTTTCTGTAACTTTTTTATAGTTAATGAGAATATACCCCCAGGAGCTATCTATACAAGTGGCTCAATAGCAACTAATATCTGTTTTAGCAACTCATCGCATTTAATGTTGGTTAATTGTCATTCTAAATCATATCTCGGGTTCAAGAGTGGCCCATTTTATTATTTTCTTTTCTCCCCAAAATCCCTCACTATGTCATAATACTATTCCAGGGGGTCCAAGAGAGGTCTCTATATACCTCTGGGGGTAAACACTTAATCTCTTATTTTATCATATTTTAAGGGGACACACCTTAATAGAAAACACAAGGTTCAATTTTTTATTTGCATTCTTAGATAATATTTGTATTCCTATTTTAACATGACTGTATCTGGAGATTTTGTTTATGTCAATGGTTTTTTTTTTCCCTTTACTGATATGATCTCTCCTTCTTGAATTTGCATGTTATTTGAATTATTGCTTTGTTTGTCATATTACATATTAAACCTCAATAAAAATTATAAAAAAAAAAAAAAAGAAATTAAATTTTTTAAAACTAATTACACCTAATCTTATCCCCCTAATAAAATAAAAAAGCCCCCCAAAATAATAAAATCCCTACACTATACTAAATTACAAATAGCCCTTAAAAGGGCCTTTTGTGGGGCATTGCCCCAAAGTAATCAGCTCTTTTACCTGTAAAAAAAAATACAATAACCCCCAACATTAAAACTCACCACACACACACCCAACCCTACTCTAAAACCCACACAATCCCCCCTTAATTAAACCTAACACTACCCCCTTGAAGATCACCCTACCTTGAGACGTCTTCACCCAGCCGGGCACAAGTGGTCCTCCAGAGGGGCAGAAGTCTTCATCCAATCCAGGCAGAAGAGGACATCCAGACGTGCAGAAGTCTTCATCCAGGCGGCATCGTCTATCTTCTTCCATCCGGAGCGGAGCGGGTCCACCTTGAAGACATCCGATGCGGAGCATCCTCTTCCATCCGACGGTGACTGAAGAATGAAGGTTCCTTTAAGTGACGTCATCCAAGATGGCATCCCTTCAATCCTATCAGCCAATCAGAATTAAGGTAGGAAAAATCCTATTGGCTGATGCAATCAGCCAATAGAATTGAGCTTGCATTCTATTGGCTGATTGGAACAGCCAATAGAATACGAGCTCAATCCTATTGGCTGATTGGATCAGCCAATAGGATTGAACTTCAATTCTATTAGCTGATTGCATCAGCCAATAGGATTTTTCCTACCTTAATTCCGATTGGCTGATAGGATTCTATCAGCCAATCGGAATTGAAGGGACGCCATCTTGGATGACGTCACTTAAAGGAACCTTCATTTTTCAGTCGCCGTCGGATGGAAGAGGATGCTCCACGTCGGATGTCTTCAAGATAGACCCGCTCCGCTCCAGATGGAAGAAGATAGAAGATGCCATCTGGGTGAAGACTTCTGCACGTCTGGATGTCCTCTTCTGCCCGGATCAGATGAAGACTTCTGCCCCTCTGGAGGACCACTTGTGCCCGGCTGGGTGAAGACGTCTCAAGGTAGGGTGATCTTCAAGGGGGTAGTGTTAGGTTTTATTAAGGGGGGATTGGGTGGGTTTTAGAGTAGGGTTGGGTGTGTGGGTGGTGGGTTTTAATGTTGGGGGGGTTTTGTATTTTTTTTACAGATAAAAGAGCTGATTACTTTGGGGCAATGCCCCGCAAAAGCCCCTTTTAAGGGCTATTTGTAATTTAGTGTAGGGTAGGGAATTTTATTATTTTGGGGGGCTTTTTTATTTTATTAGGGGGATTAGATTAGGTGTAATTAGTTGAAAAATGTGTAATTTATTTCTTATTTTCTGTAATTTAGTGTTTGTTTTTTTCCGTAATTTAGTTTATTTAATTTAATTGTAATTAATTGTAACATAGGAAAAAGAGACAGAATACCGGGCTGGTAGCCAAATGTCAGGATGAGTTTATTCCGCAGATGGTAGATAGCAGCAGCTTCATATTATCTGTTAATTTAGGGATTTAATTTAATTATAGTGTAGTGTTCGGTGTAATTGTAACTTAGGTTAGGTTTTATTTTACAGGTAAATTTGTCTTTATTTTAACTAGGTAGTTATTAAATAGTTAATAACTATTTAATAGCTATTGTACCTAGTTAAAATAAATACAAAGTTGCAAGTAAAATAAAAATAAAGCCTAAGATAGCTACAATGTAATTATTAGTTATATTGTAGCTAGCTTAGGGTTTATTTTATAGGTAAGTATTTAGTTTTAAATAGGAATAATTTAGTTAATACTAGTAAATTTATTTTGATGTTTTTTAATTATATTTAAGTTAGGGGGGTGTTAGGGTTAGGGTTAGACTTAGGTTTAGGGGTTAATAACTTTATTATAGTGGCGGCGATGGCAGATTAGGGGTTAATAAACTTAATATAGTTGTGGTGACGTTGGGGGGGGCAGATTAGGGGTTAATAAATATAATGTAGGTGTCGGCGATGTTAGGGGCAGCAGATTAGGGGTTCATAAGTATAATGTAGGTGGCGGTGGTGTCCGGAGCGGCAGATTAGTGGTTAATAAGATTATGCAGGTGGCGACGATGTCAGGGGGGGGGGCAGATTAGGGGTTAATAAGTGTAAGATTAGGGGTGTTTAGACTCGGGGTTCATGTTAGGGTGCTAGGTGTAGACATAAAATGTATTTCCCCATAGGAAACAATGGGGCTGCGTTAGGAGCTGAACGCAGCTTTTTTGCAGGTGTTAGGTATTTTTTCAGCCGAATCTGCCCCATTGTTTCCTATGGGGAAATCGTGAAGGAGCACGCTTTTCCAGCTCACCGATACCGTAAGCAGCGCTGGTATTGAGGTGAGCTGTGGAGCTAAATTTTGCTCAATGCTCACTTTTTAGAGGCTAACGCCGGGTTGGAAAAAAACCTGTAATACCAGCATTGTTTGTAGGTGAGCGGTAAGCTGGAACTGAGCGTTAGCAACACACAGCCTTACCGACAAAACTTGTAATCTAGGCGTATGTAAGCTGCTTATGAATAAAGAAAAATGATTTGTCAAATAAGTAAATTTCATTAGAAATATTTGCAATGTGTGCTGGAAAACGATCTGTCTAATTGTAATGTTTGCTGGAGAAAACAATCTGTCTAATTGTAATGTTTGCTGGAGAAAACGATCTGTCTAATTGTAATGTTTGCTGGAGAAAACGATCTGTCTAATTGTAATGTTTGCTGGAGAAAACGATCTGTCTAATTGTAATGTTTGCTGAAAAACGATCTGTCTAATTGTAATGTTTGCTGGAGAAAACGATCTGTCTAATTGTAATGTTTGCTGAAAAACGATCTGTCTAATTGTAATGTTTGCTGGAGAAAACGATCTGTCTAATTGTAATGTTTGCTGGAGAAAACAATCTGTCTAATTGTAATGTTTGCTGGAGAAAACAATCTGTCTAATTGTAATGTTTGCTGGAGAAAACAATCTGTCTAATTGTAATGTTTGCTGGAGAAAACGATCTGTCTAATTGTAATGTTTGCTGGAGAAAACGATCTGTCTAATTGTAATGTTTGCTGGAGAAAACGATCTGTCTAATTGGGACATAGGAAATATTAGCTATATTTGTTTTTAAACAGTATGTCTAGTAGATTAATTACATAAAAATATTTTATGTCAAATCAGTCCTTATGGTTAATGTCTTTTAAGAACAAAGAGTGTCAAAAATTATTTGCCCGGGGCTTAGTGGTAATTTCTTTCTTTTGATCCTTTGCGGCGACGTTGGGGGCGGCAGATTAGGGGTTAATAAATATAATGTAGGTGTCGGCGATGTTAGGGGCAGCAGATTAGGGGTTCATAAGTATAATGTAGGTGGCGGTGGTGTCCGGAGCGGCAGATTAGGGGTTAATAAGATTATGCAGGTGGCGACGATGTCAGGGGGGGGCAGATTAGGGGTTAATAAGTGTAAGATTAGGGGTGTTTAGACTCGGGGTTCATGTTAGGGTGTTAGGTGTAGACATAAAATGTATTTCCCCATAGGAAACAATGGGGCTGCGTTAGGAGCTGAACGCAGCTTTTTTGCAGGTGTTAGGTATTTTTTCAGCCGAATCTGCCCCATTGTTTCCTATGGGGAAATCGTGCATGAGCACGCTTTTCCAGCTCACCGCTACTGTAAGCAGCGCTGGTATTGAGGTGAGATGTGGAGCTAAATTTTGCTCAACGCTCACTTTATAGAGGCTAACGCCGGGTTGGAAAAAACCTTTAATACCAGCATTGTTTGTAGGTGAGCGGTAAGCTGGAACTGAGCGTTAGCAACACACAGCCTTACCGACAAAACTTGTAATCTAGGCGTATGTAAACTGCTTATGAATAAAGAAAAATGATTTGTCAAATAAGTAAATTTCATTAGAAATATTTGCAACGTGTGCTGGAAAACGATCTGTCTAATTGTAATGTTTGCTGGAGAAAGCGATCTGTCTAATTGTAATGTTTGCTGGAGAAAACAATCTGTCTAATTGTAATGTTTGCTGAAAAACGATCTGTCTAATTGTAATGTTTGCTGGAGAAAACGATCTGTCTAATTGTAATGTTTGCTGAAAAACGATCTGTCTAATTGTAATGTTTGCTGGAGAAAACGATCTGTCTAATTGTAATGTTTGCTGGAGAAAACAATCTGTCTAATTGTAATGTTTGCTAGAGAAAACAATCTGTCTAATTGTAATGTTTGCTGGAGAAAACGATCTGTCTAATTGTAATGTTTGCTGGAGAAAACGATCTGTCTAATTGTAATGTTTGCTGGAGAAAACGATCTGTCTAATTGTAATGTTTGCTGGAGAAAACGATCTGTCTAATTGTAATGTTTGCTGGAGAAAACGATCTGTCTAATTGTAATGTTTGCTGGAGAAAACAATCTGTCTAATTGTAATGTTTGCTGGAGAAAACGATCTGTCTAATTGTAATGTTTGCTGGAGAAAACAATCTGATTCATTGTAATGTTTGCTGGAGAAAACGATCTGTCTAATTGTAATGTTTGCTGGAGAAAACAATCTGTCTAATTGTAATGTTTGCTGGAGAAAACGATCTGTCTAATGGTAATGTTTGCTGGAGAAAACGATCTGTCTAATTGTAATGTTTGCTGGAGAAAACGATCTGTCTAATTGTAATGTCTGCTGGAGAAAACGATCTGTCTAATTGGGACATAGGAAATATTATCTATATTTGTTTTTAAACAGTATGTCTAGTAGATTAATTACATAAAAATATTTGATGTCAAATCAGTCCTTATGGTTAATGTCTTTTAAGAACAAAGAGTGTCAAAAATGATTTGCCCGGGGCTTAGTGGTAATTTATTTCTTTTGATCCTTTGTTGAAGTGGTTATCTTTAGTGCAGAAGAATATACCGGTATATGTTTTTGTGGACTTCATCCAAGGTTTTTTATCAAATTTTACCTTTCAATTGTTCGGTGGACTTTTTACAGCAATGTGATCTTTGCTGAGATGATATGCAGACCTAGGCACGTCCTGGGCGGCCAAACCGATGTTCCTCCTTCAGACTTTTCTTCCATGCTGAGGTATATAGAATATTCCCCTTGCAGCGTCTGTGTGGACTCTTTGGGGTTTGGTGTCACAACAGGTTACGTTACCTATTCGTGGTTTTCATTAGATGTTCATTAGATGTTTGTATTTAGAGTTGCGGTCAGAGAGACTGTATCCTTGTAACCCTTGTAGTATCCAGGGAATTTTTGTGAGCAATACGTGGATAATAATAGGAATAACCTTTTAAGTGACGTCATCCAAGATGGCGTCCCTTAGATTCTGATTGGCTGAAAGAATTCAATCAGCCAATCGGAATTAAGTTCAATCCCATTGGCTGATCCAATCAGCCAATAGAATATTAGTTATATTGTAGCTAGCTTAGGGTTTATTATACAGGTAAGTATTTAGTTTTAAATAGGAATAATGTAGTTAATGATAGGAATTTTTAGTTAGATTTTTTTTAATTATATTTAAGTTAAGGGGTGTTAGGGTTAGGGTTAGACTTAGGTTTAGGGGTTAATAACTTTAATATAGTGGCGGCGACGTTGTGGGCCGCAGATTAGGGGTTAATAAATGTAGGTAGGTGGCGGCGATGTTAGGGGCGGCAGATTAGGGGTTAATAATATTTAACGAGTGTTTGCGAGGCGGGAGTGCAGCGGTTTAGGGGTTAATATATTTATTATAGTGGCGGCGATGTCCGGTTCGGCAGATTAGGGGTTAAAAAATTTATTTTAGTGTTTGCGATGTGGGAGGGCCTCGGTTTAGGGGTTAATAGGTAGTTTATGTATGTTAGTATACTTTTTAGCACTTTAGTTAAGAGTTTTATGTTACGGCGTTGTAGTGTAAAACTCTTAACTACTGACTTTAAAATACGGTACCAGTCTTGACAAGAGAGCGTGAACCGCTCACTTTTTGGCAGACTCGTAATACCGACGCTATGCAAGTCCCATTGAAAAAAGAGGATACCCAATTTACGTAATTGGATTTGCGGTATTGCCAAGTCTGGCCAAAAAAGTGAGCGGTACACCTGTACCTGCAAGACTCGTAATACCAGCGGGCGTTAAAAAGCAGCGTTAGGATCGGCTAACGCTGCTTTTTTTACCCTAACGCAAAACTCATAATCTAGTCGTATGTTTTTATTATTTTATTATTTTTTCAGTTTTACATTGTTTCATTTTTTTTCATGTAATTGGCAAGAGTCCATGAACTAGTGACATATGGGATATACAATCCTACCAGGAGGGGCAAAGTTTCCTAAACCTCAAAATGCCTATAAATACACCCCTCACCACACCCACAATCCAGTTTTATAAACTTTGCCTCCTATGGAGGTGGTGAAGTAAGTTTGTGCTAAGATTTCTACGTTGATATGCGCTTCTCAGCATTGTTGAAGCCCGATTCCTCTCAGAGTGCAGCGAATGTCAGAGGGACATGAAGGGAGTATCACTTATTTGAATACGATGATTTCCCTAACGGGGTTCTATTTCATAGGTTTTCTGTTATCGGTCGTAGAAATTCATCTCCTACCTCCCTTTTCAGATCGACGATATACTCTCAATTTACCATTACCTCTACTGATAACTGTTTCAGTACTGGTTTGGCTATCTGCTATATGTGGATGGGTGTCTTTTTGGTAAGTATGTTTTTTTGTTACTTAAGGCACCCCAGCTATGGTTTGGCACTTTATGCATTTATATAAAGTTCTAAATATATGTATTGTACTTATATTTGCCATGAGTCAGGTTCATGTATTTCCTTCTGCAGACTGTCAGTTTCATATTTGGGGAAAATAAACATTTTAAGAATTTTTTTTCTTACCTGGGGATTAGTCTTTTTTTCTAAATTGACTACTTTTTTTCTTGCAAATTGCGAGCGGTATTTGGCCCGCGGGTGTGCCAAATGCTAGACTTTATTGCGTCATTTATGGCGCAAGATTTTTTTGGCGTGAAAAATATGTCTGTGACGCAACTCTGTCATTTCCGGCATCGTAGTTTACGCCGAAGCCTTACACACAGTTGCGTCGTTAGTGACGCGAGTGTGTCATTTCCGGTTGTTGTTTGCACCAAAAAAAATTTCAGTTACGTTGTGCGTCATACTTGGCGCCAAACTTTTTCATTATTTTAATACCCCATTGACGTTTGCCTCTTGCCTTTTTCTCTATCAGAGGGCTATGCTATTTGCATTTTTTCCCATTCCTGAAACTGTCATATAAGGAAATTGATAATTTTGCTTTATATGTTGTTTTTTCTTTTACATTTTGCAAGATGTCTCAATCTGATCCTGCCTCAGAAGTATCTGTTGGAACTTTGCTGCCTGACATCGGTTCTACCAAAGCTAAGTGCATTTGTTGTAAGATTGTGGAAATTATTTCTCCGAATGTCATTTGTAATATTGGTCATGATAAATTTTTACATGCAGATAGTGTGTCCATCAGTAATAGTACATTCCCAGTTGCAGTTCCTTCAACTTCTAATGTACATGATATACCTATGAATTTTAAAGAATTTGTTACTGATTCTATTCAGAAGGCTTTGTCTGCATTTCCACCTTCTAATAAACGTAAAAGGTCTTTTAAAACTTCTCATTCAATTGATGAAATTTCAAATGACCAACAACATAATAATTTATCCTCCTCTGATGAGGATCTATCTGATACAGAAGATCCTTCCTCAGACATTGACACTGCCAAATCTACTTACTTATTTAAAATAGAGTATATGCGTTTTTTATTAAAAGAAGTGTTAATTACTTTGAATATTGAGGTAACCAGTCCTCTTGACGTTAAGTCTAATAAACGTGTGGTTTCTCCAGGGGTTTTTCTTATTCCTGAGGCTATTTCTGATATGATTTCTAAGAAATGGAATAAGCCAGGTACTTCTTTTATTCCTTCTTCAAGGTTTAAAAAATTGTTTCCTTTACCAGCAAATTCTATAGAGTTTTGGGAAAAAATCCCCAAAGTTGATGGGGCTATTTCTACTCTTGCTAAACGTACCACTATTCCTATGGAAGATAGTACTTCCTTTAAGGATCCTTTAGATAGGAAGCTTGAATCTTATCTAAGGAAAGCCTATTTATATTCAGGTCATCTTCTCAGACCTGCAATTTCTTTGGCTGATGTTGCGGCTGCATCAACTTTCTGGTTGGAGAATTTAGCGTAACAATAATTGGATTCGCTTACTGCAATATGCTAATCATTTTATTTGTGATGCTATTTTTGATATTATCAAAATTGATGTTAGATCCATATGTCTTTAGCTATTTTAGCTAGAAGAGCTTTGTGGCTTAAATCTTGGAATGCTGATATGACATCTAAGTCTATATTACAATCTCTTTCTTTCCAAGGTAATAATTTATTTGGTTCTCAGCTGGATTCTATTATTTCAACTATTACTGGGGGAAAGGGAGTTTTTCTGCCTCAGGATAAAAAACCTAAGGGTAAATCTAAGGCTTCTAACCGTTTTCGTTCCTTTCGTCAGAATAAGGAACAAAAATCTAATCCTTCCCCCCAAGGAATCTGTTTCCAATTGGAAGCCTTCCTCAAATTGGAATAAATCCAAGCCATTTAAGAAACCAAAGTTAGCCCCTAAATCCGCATGAAGGTATGGCCCTCATTCCAGCTCAGCTGGTGGGGGGCAGATTAAGGTTTTTCAAGGATTTTTGGATAAATTCTGTCCAAAATCAATGGATTCAGAGCATTGTCTCTCAAGGGTATTATCCCAGCAATTCCAGTAAAAGCTCAGGCTTTCCTGAAGTGTGTTTCAGACCTGGAGTCTTCAGGGGTAATTGTTAGACCTGGCAGCTTTTTGGCATGTCTCCCCTGTCTTTTTGCCTTCAGGAACAAGGTCTGGGGTTTTATTCAAATCTATTCATTGTCCCAAAGAAAAAAAATTCATTCAGGCCAGTTCTGGATCTGAAAATTTTGAATCGTTATGTCAGAGTACCAACTTTCAAAATGGTGACTATAAGGACTATTCTGCCTTTTGTTCAGCAAGGACATTATATGTCTACAATAGACTTGCAGTATGCATACCTTCATATTCCGATTCATCCAGATCATTATCAGTTCATGAGATTCCCTTTTCTAGACAAGCATTACCAATTTGTTGCTCTTCCATTTGGCCTAGCAACAGCTCCAAGAATCTTTTCAAAGGTTCTAGGTGCCCTACTCTCTGTAATCAGAGAACAGGGTATTGCGGTGTTTCATTATTTGAATGATATCTTGGTACTAGCTCAGTCTTTACGTTCTGCAGAATCTCACACGAATCAACTAGTGTTGGGTCTTCGAAAACATGGTTGGAGGATCAATTTACCAAAAAGTTCTTTGACTCCTCAGACAAGGGTCACTGTTTTAGGTTTCCAGATAGATTCAGTGTCCATGACTCTGTCTCTAACAGTCAAGAGACGCTTGAAATTGTTTGCAGCTTGTTGGCACCTTCTGTCTCAGTCATTCCCTTCAGTGGCTATTTGCATGGAAGTTTTAGGCCTCATGACTGTAGCATCGGACATTATTCCTTTTGCTCGTTTTCACATGAGACCTCTCCAGCTTTGTATGCTAAATCAATGGTGCAGGGATTATACAAAGATATCACAATTAATATCCTTAAATCCCAATGTACGATGCTCTCTGACGTGGTGGTTAAATCACCAATGTTTAGTTCAAGGGGCTTCTTTTGTTCGACCAACCTGGACTGTGATATCTACAGATGCAAGTCTTTCGGGTTGGGGAGCTGTGAAGAGAGAACCGTTCATTTGCTTCCAGACAGACAATATCAAAACTGTGGCATATGTCAATCATCAAGGTGGGACTCACAGTCCTCAAGCCATGAAAGAAGTATCTCGGATACTTGCTTGGGTGGAATCCAGCTCCTGTCTAATCTCTGTGGTGCATATCCCAGGTGTAGACAATTGGGAAGCGGATTATCTCAGTCATCAGACTTTACATCCAGGAGAGTGGTCTCTCCATCCAGATGTGTTTTCTCAGATTGTTCAGATGTGGGGTCTTCCAGAGATAGATCTGATGGCCTCTCACCTAAACAAGAAACTTCCCAGATACCTGTCCAGGTCCCGGGATGTTCAGGCGGAAGCAGTGGATGCGCTAACCATTCCATGGAATTATCATTCTGCTTACATCTTCCCGCCTCTAGTTCTTCTTCCAAGAGTGATTTCCAAAATCATCATGGAACAATCGTTTGTGTTGCTGGTGGCTCCAGCATGGCCACACAGGTTTTGGTATGCGGATCTTGTTCGGATGTCCAGTTGCCAACCTTGGCCACTTCCATTAAGGCCAGACCTACTGTCTCAAGGTCCATTTTTCCATCAGGATCTCAAATCATTAAATTTGAAGGTATGGAAATTGAACGCTTAGTACTAAGTCATAGAGGTTTCTCTGACTCAGTGATTAATACTATGTTACCAGCTCATAAATCTGTTTCCAGGAAGATTTACTATCGAATTTGGAAGAAGAATATTTTGAATATAGTGATGGAAAAATAAAAAAGTGATGAAAAATAAGAATGAAAACATGAAAAAAAAAGGAAAAAAAATGAAAAACATAATTTACGTAAGAACTTACCTGATAAATTAATTTCTTTCATATTGGCAAGAGTCAATGAGCTAGTGACGTATGGGATATACAATCCTACCAGGAGGGGCAAAGTTTCCCAAACCTCAAAATCAGAATACAAGAAACACCTGCAATCGCGGAATGAAATGCTCCTTAACACAGCCCCATTGATGTCTATGGGAAAATTAATGTTACGTTTTAACCTAACACCCTGACATAAACCCTGAGTGTAAACACCCCTAATCTGCCACCCAACATCACCACCACCAACCTACAGTTATTAACCCCTAATCTGCCACTTCCGATATCGCCACCACTGTATTAAAGTTATTAACCTCTATTCTGCTGCTCCCCGACATTGCCGCCACTAAATAAAGGTATTAACCCATAAACCTCTGGCCTCCCACATCACTACCACTAAATAAATCTATTAACCCCTAAACCGCCAGCCCCCCATGTCACAACAACCTAAATTAAACTATATTAACCCCTAAACCTAAACCTAACCCTAACATAACCCTAACATCCCCTAAATTTAACATAACTGAAATAGAGCTAAACTAAAGTTACAATTATTAACTAAATAATACATACTTACCTGTGAAATAAAAACTAAGCTAGCTACAATATAAGTAATAGTTATATTGTAGCTAGTTTAGGCTTTATTTTTATTTTAGAGGCAAGTTTGTATTTATTTTAACTAAGTAGAATAGTTAGTAAATAGTTAATGATAAAAATTATTCCTTTTCTAATACCCTTTAAAAAAAAACAAAAAAACAGCCCCCCAAAAAAAGCCTAATCTATAATAAACTACCAAGGGCCATTAAAAGGTCCTTTAAGGGCCCTTTGTTGGGCATTGCCCTAAAGTTAACAGCTCTTTTCCTACAAACAAAACAAACACCCTCTAACAGTATACAAACCCCACCCCCCAAACCCACAAAATAAAAATAAAGTAAAACCTAATCTAACCATTGCCCTAAAAAGGGCATTTGTATGGGCATTGCCCTTAAAAGGGCATTTAGCTCTTTTGCTGCCCAAGCCCTAATCTAAAAGTAAAAACCCACCCCAATAAGAAAATTTTTTTTACACAAAATAACAAATTATCAAAAATAATAAAAATTATTCCTATTCTTATACCCATTTAAAAAAAAAAAAACACCCCAAAATAAAAAACCTAATCTAGAATAAACTACCCATAGCCCTTAAAAGGGCCCTTTGTAGGGCATTTCCCTAAGTTAAACAGCTCTTTTACCTGAATAAATCTTGATCCCGGCGGCACAGAGCGAGTTCATCCTGAAGACATCCAGCGCGGAACA